>NC_085136.1:68652255-68807255 GCF_035046485.1 Aedes albopictus | reverse complement strand
AACCATAGCGGACTGAAGGTATCGCCTTGAAATATACCCCTCCTGATGCTGAGAGTTCTGGACCGCAACACAGCTGTTCCGTCGGTGATTTGTAGGGACGTGCTCCACATCCCCATCGCGTGTTGCATCAGCCTGATGACGTTCCCGTCTACCTTGTACAACTGGAGCACCTTAAGAAGGTACGAGTGCGGCACTGAGTCGTACGCCTTCTTGTAGTCGATGTACGCCATGCTCAGGTTCCTCTGCTTATCGGTGGCTTGAGCCACAATGACTGCATCTATAATGACCTGATCTTTGCAGCCTTGCGTGTTTTTGCGACACCCTTTTTGTTCTTCGGTCATCACGTTGTTGGCATCGCAGTGGGTTTGTATCCTCCGCGCTATCACCGACGACAGCACTTTGTACAGACTCGAAAGACACGTTATTGCCCAAGTAACAATTCAATAACCATTTTGCTTTCAACATATTTTAAAACGGTTTTATCATGGCATTAAACTTGCCGTTTTGTTTACAAAGAGCATTTACGGTTGCTAAAACAATAAACTTTAAAGTTTTTCTTCTGGTTATTTTAGAAACCTTTTGAAGACAAATTTAAATGCCAATATCGTTTGGCATTATTAGCAGGTTTAGAACGGTAATCAGTTCCTCTACGAAACCCAAGATAAAACCGTTGCTAATAACTGCTATGTTAAAATACACCATAAAACTGTTTTGAATTTACAAAACGCAGCATAAAACCGTTTAGCTTTATGAAAGTCCCAATGGTATGCTCTTCGGCTTCACGAAATAAATATCATAAAATTCTATGCATTTGTTTAATTGAAAACATATAACCAACTTGAATGATATGCAAACACGTAAAAACAAACACTGCACACTTCCACCAAATTCACTCAACTGTAATCGATTGAGTGGTGGTCGAGCAAAATCTGCCGGTATAGCGCTATTTTAGCGTTTTGGTGGAATACTTTCATATTAAGGATTCTCCCAGGTCATCGGCTGGCAAAAACCTCTTGACGACAACAAGCTTATTTCCCCATATAACTTACAAGGGAAGGTTACGATGGTGTCCCCCGGGGATTTCAACCGGACTATTTTTGTTGCATTCTACTTGTGGAAATATGAATAAATCCAAAGCCTTGCGGGTGATGGGCCAGTGGTGTAGTCAGGAGGGGTCCTCAAAGGGGAAAATTATGCAAAATATAACATTATTGAAAATGTTCAAACGTCATCAAAATGCAAATTTCACAATGTATTGTAGTAGAAACAGACAGAATATGCATGAAAACATGATTTCGTATCAAATTTAATTTACCATAGGCGTTGCCAGGGTGAGAACCAGTTGAAGTTATTTTAATAAAAATGTATCACCTTGTTTATCACCCATCGCACCCTGGCAACGCCTATGGTAAATTATTTTTATCATGAAAACTTGTATTTATGTATATTCTGTCTGTTTCTACTGTAATACATTTTAAAATTTGCATTTTGATGACGTTTGAGCATTTTCAATAATGTTATATTTTGCATAATTTGTCCCTTTGAGGGCCCCTCCTGACTACACCACTGGCCCATCACCCGAAAGGCTTTGGAATAATTCATATTTCCACTAGTAGAATGTATGTATGTATGTATGTATGTACAATCCATCGCCCACTGACCGGCAGTGCTTTTATGGAAGAAAAATGTCTGCGGCTATTTCCTGACAAAAACTTTTAGTTATAGGCGCAAACAGTTTTAATCCTGGAGATGGAAGGTGATAGCTCTACTGCACATCCAACGACCCATTTCGAAGATGCCTGGACTTCCACGTGCATCCTGAGGTCGTCTTCTGAAACAGTAAGCCCCGCATTGATGCATCCGGATATCAATTGGATATCTGAAATGCATTAACACTTCCTGAACCAAAAATTTGCATTTTTGGTTCTGGCGCGTATTTAGTATTGTAATTACCCCATGTATAACATTTACCCCCCGTCATTTTATTTTAATTATAAAGATCTCACCCAAATTTCTCATAGTCTGCTGAAATATACTTATACTCTCATGTCTCCACGTGGACGACGCGAAGCGATCAACCTAGTCAGCGGTTACTGACTTTACATCGAAATGCGCGATTGACACTTTGCTGCACTATGCACTTATACTTTCACACGCGGAAAACCGACCGGGTGGCGTAATCCCAGCGAAATTATCGAATTAAATTTGTTTTGGGAAGACGCAAAAACTGACAATTGGTTAACGTATACATTCGTTCGCGGCCAACAAAATTCGCACCAATTTTATCACAATATTCTTTTATCACACTTATTACTTATTTATGTTTGTCACTTCTCGGATGGTGTAGCGCTATCATCAAAAGTCCAATTCTGAACGCGGATCAAACTGGGATTGAAAAGATGCCGCACGATTGATTTGTGAATCACTCGCAAACCAAAGACTAGCTGCTCAGTGGAAAGTTTGTCGCACTGGGTGTACACTGAAACGTAGTGTAAAACTTCCGGAGTATCCTTTTTAAAGTTTTCTACACCAATTCCGCAATCTGGGTGGCGTAGCGCAAGCCGAATCACTTTTGAATCCACGGAAACGAAAGACACGCAAATAAACGCAACGAGCAAAAACAAAGACGTCCGTTCGCGGCGATGCCTACTTCGATCCTCTCATATTTCCACTAGTAGAATGCAACAAAAATAGTCCGGTTGAAATCCCCGGGGGACACCATCGTAACCTTCCCTTGTTAGCTTGCAATGAACAGGACTGCAAAGCTGAACTAGATACAAATCCGGTAGCGCTAGCATCGACTTGCTATCATCGTCCCAATAGTCAGGTTCGGGATCATAAAGTTGCAACAGAATTCAGCTTTTACACGATACATAGCAAACTTACCGAAGAAGCTTCTTTGTAGTGCGGACATATATCGATGATTCATGATAATTTCCGCGCAGTACAGTAAATAAAACTGGGATAACTTTATAGGTAATACGATGGACCAACAATACATAAACAAACGGATCAACAAAACCAGCTGTCAAAATTTTATTTGCCTGCTGTTTGGTCATCATAAATTCTGAAAAATAGCCAAGCGGTCTACAAACGGCATTTATAAGAACATTTTGGCAAGAATACTGTCTCCACAAATGCAATTATAAATGTATACGCACTAATAGATTCTTTTATGGCTGCAAAACAGCAATGTTGATAAATCTGATAGCCGCCATAATAATTTTATTTCATTTCATTCTGATACTTTATTTTTAAGCATTTGCGCACATAGTGTTCCTTGATAATGGAGTGATAACAACTGAAATTTATTTAATGTCTAAAATAGCTTATTAAAAAGGCAACATGTAAGTGAAATTCATGAAATTATTATTTTGTCCAACATTTCTTACTCTGGTAGGAACCAAACATAAATCGAAATGTGAGCGATTTTCGAAGGGGCTTTTTATTTTTAGGCCTATTTTAGTATGTTTCGCAGTGAATTTCACGTGGCAGTTGAAATTAAAGTACTAGACGATGAATATTTCACCTGAAAAAATATGATGGAGCCATCATGTTTCGAATTTGGCGTTCTCTTTTTTTTTTTTGTTTTTAAGATTGGATGTAATTCATAAACACAAAAATGTTATGATAAAAGCAATTATTAGTGGAAAAAGCAAGCGCTTAGACAGCGTGGCATAGAAACGGCATCCATAAATGCCAAATCGCTTTTGTTAAGGTTCTTTCGAAACCTCCTGCAGGGTGGGCCAACTGGCCTGATTTCATTCTTCGTGAGGTTATGGTCGATGAAATAATGTCGAAAATATCTTGGCCATGGCTTTATGAAAGTCGTTTTATAGCAACCTTGTAGAATTTGATAAAACTTGAAATGTTACTTGGGTGGTCTGTACTTTGCTGGGTCAGCTGTGTTTTGGTCCTTTGGCAGAAGATAAGTGATACCCCTGGTAATGAACTCTGGTAGCTGCGTGGGGTCTTCTAGCACCATGTTGAAGCATTCCGCCATCCACCCGTGAATCGTCGTGAATTTTTTATACCAAAAATTGTGCACGAAATCGGGTCCTGGTGCAGCCCAATTTCTGGTATACCGGGTAGCCTCGCGTACATCCTGAGCGGTTACTACGACCGCGGTCATGTCTCCAACTCCATTACACTGTCGCTCTTCTTCTGCCAACCACATCCCATCGTCGCTATGCTGGACAGGGTTCTCCCATAGATTGGCCCAGAACAGTGTGACTTCGCCAATCTCCGGAAGGCCTTCTCCATAGTCAGGCTTGTCGTTTCGGATGCAGTTGTAGAATTCTCTTTCGTTAATGTTGAACATCCGGTTTTGTGCCTTCCGCTTCGAACATTCTCCATAACGCCGCAATCGTTTCGCAAGAGCACTCAACCGCTGTACATGGGTGTCGAGGATCTCCGTAATGTTGACTTCTGTGAGATCTTGGAGTTCTGCGGGCTTCACAATTTCAGAACTAGCCTCGTTGATCGATTCCCCTGCTTGTACTGTGTTAATCGACCAATCTTGGTCCGCAATGTGGCGATCCGGTTCTCCAAACGTCGCATCCACGCGGGTTTCTGTGTGCTGCGGCGTGTGCGACCTTCACCGTCGCCTTGCGGGCGCGTCCGCAGTCCCAGCGTCTTGACAACAGCCACCGCAGCTGAATACACCGTAAACTGCAGATGCTCGAGGTTCTGTACGGCCTCCAAGTACTGTGGAAAAATATCCTGGTTTAGGATGCTTCTGCACTTGTTAACCGATAGGAATTCCGCAGCTTTGGTATTCGGTGCCGGGACATGGGATCTGTCCCACGGAACTGCGTGACTGCTGTGGCCATGTGGAGCGCTAGTTCGTCTCGTAGTTGCTGTCGTTGTATATCCGCTGTTGGTCCTGGAGCAGTGGGTGCAGTCGAATCACGACTCTCACTCGCGTTCGATGCATCCAGCCCATCAGAACTCCTTCTCGACGTATCGCTCGATCTTGTCCTCTCCTCTCCCAATTCCTTCTGCGCTTCCAGCTTGATGCACTCCACTTCTGCAGCTGTGAGCATATTATGAGACATAATTGCTCGCTGTCGTGTGTACAGCTTGTTCAAGTCAAGCTGGTTCGCAAAGCGAGGGAATCTCTCGTTGAACATTTCCAGCATCCCTGATTTGCCGGACATGTCCGTCTCCATCCTCGTGCAGACAAAATAGCAGCGAATCACGTACATATTCATCTCCCTCTGACATTTTTTCCATGATATTCCGCGACATTTTCTATCTCTGCTCTCAGTTAATAATTATAAAAGTTCTCATAGACCACTCAGCTGAGAAGCAGGCTTTCTTTCTGTGGGAACGTAACGGCAAGAAGAAGACCCAATGACCATTCGGCTCAATGACCATTCGGCCTAATGACCCTCGGCCAAATGGCCTGACACTGATACAGAAATGCTAAAAGAGAGTCAACTTTATGCAAACTACCTATTGGGTACTGGAACATGGTTGGGATTGCACCCGAAAGATCTGATCAGGATGTCGCTGTACCAAACAATCATTCATTTTTTCCTGCAGCCTTCTCCATCGAAACAGCTTTCAAGCGTGAGAGCGCCAGTACTCGAGCATACCGATGGCAGAATTTTCTCTCTCCCATTTTCACATTTTCTTGCGTATCAAACTGTGTTTAGATAAACTTCATTACATGCATCACAAAGCTAAGAATGTGCTCTAGCTATTTGTGCAAATAGATTTTAATCATTCATTAAAACAAGTGAGTTATTAACAGTTGAACATATTTGAAATTTTTCGCTATCATCCACCTCGGCATGACTGCCTATTTTTTTTGTGGAGAAGCGAAAACTATCAAGCGCCAGCTTGACTGCCGACGGCGCGGCTGCTGATGGTATTGGTGCTGCCGTTGTTTTGTTTTATTTTACTGTCGGTATCGATGAGCAGAAAAGAGAAAAAAAAAGTATTTTTGCCATCCCTGAGTGGGAGGGTTTAGTTTTTAAAGGATACGTTTGGTCTACGTTTTGGCACCAAAACGATGTACAGAAACAATTTCACCAAACTAGGGTCTTGTACCATTTGGGCAGGTGTACCTATTTTGGGCACTTGCAGCTATAATTAAGTCAATTTCAAACTGATTCATTTGAATTTTTGTACCGGGTTACCCAGTCAACCAGTGATCGTATAAGATGTTGCATAAGATGTTAAAGTGGAGGCGATATGCGTACATTTTACATGCAAATAAATGGAGGCATGCACGCATATGGTCTCCACTTTATCATCTTAAGCAACATCTTATACGATTACTGGTTGTCTGGGTAGATACTGTACGTACCTAACTCTATACAAAAACTCAAGTCAATCGGTTTAAAAATGGCTTAGTTATAGCGGCAAGTGCCCAAAATAGGTACAACTGCCCAAATGGTACAAGACCCTATATGAATTCCAGAGATTATCACGAGAATATTCTCACGAGCGAGCGTGAGGTGGTCGACAGGTGGCGGCAGCATTACGATGAACACCTCAATGGCGACGTTGCAAGTACCGAAGGTGGCGTGGTAACAAATCTAGGAGTATATACACAGGACGAAAGACTTCCGGCCCCTGACCTCCAAGAGATTCAGGAGGAGGTTGGCCTGTTGTAAAACAACAAAGCCACTGGAGCAGATCAACTACCAAGCGAGCTTCTAAAATACGGTGGAGAAGCACTGGTGAGAGCACTACACTGGGTCATTACCAAGATTTGGGAGGAGGAAGTATTACCGGAGGAATGGATGAAAGGTATTGTGTGTCTCATCTACAAAAAGGGCGACAAGTTGGATTGCGGGAACTACCGCGCGATCACACTACTGAGCGCTGCCTACAAGATACTCTCTCAAATTCTATGCCGCCGTCTATCACCGATTGCAAGGGAGTTCGTGGGGCAATATCAGGCTGGATTTATGGGTGAACGCGGTACAACGGACCAGATGTTCGCCATCCGCCAGGTGTTGCAGAAATACCGCGAATACAACGTGCCTACACATCACTTGTTCATCGATTTCAAATCGGCGTATGATACAATCGATCGAGAACAGCTATGGCAGATTATGCACGAATACGGATTCCCGGATAAACTGACACGACACGGTTGATCAAGGCGACGATGAATCGAGTGATGTGCGTAGTTCGAGTATCTGGGATACTCTCGAGTCCCTTCGAATCTCGCAGAGGGTTACGGCAAGGTGATGGTCTTTCGTGCTTGCTGTTCAACATTGTGTTAGAAGGTGTAATAAGGAGAGTGGGGATTAACACGAGTGGTACGATTTTCACGAAGTCCGTTCAGCTGCTTGGTTTCGCTGATGATATTGATACAAATTGCTCGTAAATTTGAGACGATGGCGGAAACGTACATCCGACTAAAGAGTGAAGCCAGGCGAATCGGACTAGTCATTAATGTGTCGAAGACAAAGTACATGATGGCAAAGGGCTCCAGGGAGGAATCAGCGCGCCCGCAACCCCACAGATGTCTATCGACGGTGATGAAATCGAGGCGGTAGAAGAATTCGTATAATTCGGCTCACTGGTGACCGCCTACAATGATACCAGCAGAGAAATTAGGAGAGGCACTGACAATCAGAGACGAAGTTAACTATCTACAAAACGCTGATGAGACCGATAGTCCTCTATGGTCACGAAACAGAAGATCAACGCGCCCTTGGAGTTTTCGAACGGAAGGTGTTGCGTATCTCATCTATAGCGGAGTGCAGATGGAAGACGGGACTTGGAGAAGGCGAGTGAAATAAAATCATACCAGTATGGTGGGTGTCTGGGACGGGTAGGCACCAAGTTTATTAATTTATCACATCTAGTGTCATATCCAGTGTCCGTAGAGGATCACTTGAAATAAGAGTACCTGTGGCTGTGGAATTCGAAAAATCATGACTTGCATGAGAACCAACTTGCCTCACCAGTTTTCATTTGACAAGCATTGTTTTTTACTAAGTTTGATTTGCTCATATCCATGAATGTATTACAGCCAATTTAAATTCATTACTCCCCATCCAGTTCAATCGATATGTTTACGTCAAAAGTTACCGATTGAAACGAATTCCTGAATTTACTGCCAGCCACTTCTCCGGCTGTTCTGATGGTGGTATGAGGTTGAAACTGTAAACGAGGATAATTAAAAAATAAGGAATCGAAGGGAGCAAATTTTCCGCTCATTAATGGTTTTTCGTCACATGCTGTGTTGGAGAGGGACGAAAATAAAGAAAAAAATCGTTGTATTTTTGAACTATGTCTTAACTTTAACTTTAAATCGAAAAAAAAAAAACAACTGGGTTGTTTGAAAATTGTCTATCAGAGTTTCAATTAAGAAATTAGAAATATTTCATCGACTGGCTTGATAGGCAATATGCCATATTTTCAGAAATAACGACCTTCTGAAATATTAGTCCACACTGCATTTTTTTCGTCACCAGCCAGCTGGTGCTCGCCAAGCATGGAATGAATTAATTGGGCTGCGCATTCAGAAAAAAAAAGCCATCGCATGCTGCAAACATTATGTCCCATATCGGTATGCAGCTCTGCGATAATTTAAATAATTAAAAATGTCCCACTGCCGAATGGCAAAGGCTGACTGCGCCATGATTAAACATTCATTCATACGACCTACGAACGATGAAGTCTGTTTGCCTGCCCTGCATTCCTGCCAAGTGGTTTTTCTCTCCCGTTCGTTGCTGAAACAGTGTCAGTGGAATTGGATCGCACTTCTTCACAGGAAATAACGAAAAAGTCGCAAATTGAATTGAGTTGCTGATTGTTGGTCGGCTAATGATTAAAAAAAAAACGGGTCACGACACGTACGACATACTGATTCAAGAGTATTACATTACGGGCCTCAATTAATCCAAAAATAATTGCTTTAATAGTGGTTTACGCAGTATCGTCGCTGCAAACACAATATTGATGTTTCAAGTGAGTTTACGAGCCGTTGTTTGGTGAGCTCGTTTCATACTAGGTTTCCTTCGGTGTAAAGAATTAGCCTCAGTTAAAAATTCTCGGATACTTATTCAAAACGACGTATCAACATAGGATTTGCGTGTATTATACGTCGTTTTGAAAAAATATCCGAGAATTCATGAATAAAAAAAAATAAAAAAAGGTTTCCTTCGATAATAATTTCAATATTTTTTTAAGAGTTTCTTCTCCCATAGTATCTAATCAAAAATTCGAAAAGAAATTATGTTTCAAGGATTTTTCAAGTATATTTAGAATATTTGTGGCGTTTTTTTAAAATAAAATTCTCCCCAGGGGTTCCTTCAAAAATTTCTCCTGGAATGTCTTTAGGTGTATCTCTAGGGTTCCAAAAATTCCAACCTTTTCTTAAAAAAAAACAAGTTTCATTCATTAATGCGTACAGATATTTTCTGTTCACGAACTCCTCCAGAGATTTCGTCAAGAATTTCTCTAAGGATTTTTTCAAAAATTTCCGAAGGAATATCTCCAGTAATTACTGCAGAAGTTTATTCTTGGTTTTTTTTCTGTGATTCCAGCAGGTAATTCTTCAGAAATTTCTTCAGAAGTTTTTCGAAATATTCCTCCAAGTATTTCCCCAGAAATTCCATTAGAATTAAAACCAAGTATACCTTTTGGAATTTTTGTTCGGATTCGTTAGGAAATTCTGAAATTTCTTCAGAAGTATTCAATAGAAACTTCTACAGGAATTTCTTTGGAAAATTCTCATGAGATTTTATAGAAATCTTTGCTAGAGTTTTTAGAGTTTGTGCAGGCATTCTTCCAGAGATTATATAAAAAATTAAATTCACGAATTCTTCAGGGGATGGTTTCAGAATATCCTGCATGAATTTTGGTATGAAAATTCTTCAGGTTTATTCTGAATATTTATTGTTAATTGTTTAAGTAATTTCACCAAGAGTGTTTCCAGGGTTTCCTCCAGGAATTTCTTCAGGAAGTTTAGGGGGATTCCTTCAAATATTCCTCCAAGGATTTTAGGAGAATTCTCCAAATGTTATTCCAAGGATTCCAAAAGAAATTCCTCCACGGATGCAACTGCTTCAGGAATCACCTCAGAAAAATCTTCTCGGGCTCCTTCGGTAGTTTAAGGAATTCTTCATGGTTTTCAGCAAAGGATTTATACAGAATTTTTTTGTGGATCTTTTTTTTTCAGAAATTCATTTAGATTTCTTTTCATTTTAGCGTTTGTATAGGAAATTCTTCCAAAGGTTTCTCCACAATTCCATGAAAATTTCGTCAGGGCTCCAGAGGTTTTCTTTTTAAAATTCCTCTTGCGGTTCCTTTAGAAATATTTCCTTAGCTTCCAAGATACTACATAGGATAAATGTCTCATTAAATTTGTAGGGGAGGAAGCTCTGAAGCAAGAACTCCTAGAGATTCTTCTAAAGAAATTCTTGAAAGTGGTCAAATGGCTGAAAAGTATCAGTGAACAAAAATCCCTGAAGTAATTTCTAAAGCAATTCTTAGAGCCCACAGGAATTTTTTGAGAAAAGTAGCAATTTAAAACAAATCTGGAAGAATTCTTGATGGAATTACCAAAATTAATTTCTAAAGATTTTTTTTTATTTTTTCATGGTATCTCTGAAGGTCTTTTCTGAAAAATTCGAGAATGTTCTGCAGTAATTTAAAAAAGTTTATGAGGTATTCCTGGAGAAAAATTAAAATAATCCTGAAGGGATTTTTGAAAAAAAAATGTTGGGAGAATCTCTCAAAGCATTTCTGAAAGATAGTCGAGATAATTTCTGAAAGCATCCCTGCAGAAAGGTTCCAATAAATCTTTAGAGAAGTTAATGAAGTCACCCCTGGAAAAATATTCGATAATTTCTGGGAAACCCTCCGGGAAGAGCTTCTAAAAAGATTTCCTGAGAATTTTCTGGAGATTTTTTAGAGACTTTCTAAAGAAATGTTCGGGAGCATCCCAGAGGAATTTCTGGAAAGAACCCAGAAGATATTTACAGAGAAATTCCAGAAACAATCTCTCGAGAAACTCCAACAAAAATTTCAGAATGCCTTCCTATAAAAAAAACAGGAATGAAATACCGATGAAGGAAACCTGGAGGAAACTCTGGAGAATTTCCTTGTCAGAAACTCTTAAAGAATAACTGCAATAATAACTCGACCATTTTTTGATGAAACGTCGGAGCCTGAAGCAATTGCTAGAGGGACTTCTTTTCAATCTGTTAAGGAATTTCTGTACGAATTGATTTTCAATTGAAAATCTGGAACAAACAGCTGGAGGAATATTTTGAAGAGTTTTTTGAGAAATTTCTAGATGAATTCCTGGAATAATCTTGAATGAAATTCTCTAAAAATTCCTGAAGGTATCTTTGCACGATTTTTTGCTGAACTCATAAAAAAATTTCTGTAATAATTTCAGAAAAAAAGCGTAAAAATTTTACACTCAGGAATTTTATCCGCATTACTTTTTGTACAGTATTTTTTGAGAAATTATTAGCGGAGTTTGAGAGATAATTTTCTAACAACTCCTAGGTCCTAGACAGTGGTGTCATCGAGGTTACTCTAAGTTACTCACTGAGTAACCAGCTCTTGAGATAAAAAAAGTGTAACACCCAGTATGAGCGCCCTGAATTATCTTAAAAAATTAATCGAAAAATTCTCCTACGATTCTTTTGGATTTTTTTTAAGAAATTCTGCCAAAAACGATCGGAGATTTCACTGACAAATCATTCAGAAATTCTTCCACAGACACTTCTGTTTCGTTTGGAATTTTCTAATTTTCGAAAAGTCTTCCACAGTTTTCTGTTGAAAGTTCTTGCTTAGCTTCAGAATTTTCTCTAGAATTTCCTCCGAAACTTTTGACAGAAGATCCCCCAGATGTTTCTCTAAAACTCCTTTAAAAAGCTTCCATGGATTTCCTTAAAAATTTTCCCGTAGATTTTTTTTTATCAAGAATCTTTACGAGAAATCTTTCAGGAAATCATCGACAGACTTTTTCAGAAATGTTTTCAATAATAAACTTTACAAATTTTATGTAAGTCAAAGGTTTCTCCAGAAATTTCTCCAAATTGTCTCCAAAAGTATCCTTAGAATCCTCACTTTCAGAAACACTTACAAAGATTACGTCAGAGATTATTTGAGAGATTTTTTTTTAATTTCCCTGTTTACATCTCAATGACACTCCTCCAAGAATTTGTGCAAGGATTCCAAGGCCAAGTAAATTCAAAGAATTCTTTAGATTTCTTCCTGAATTGATCCATGAAATTATTTCCGAAAGAACTTCAGAAAATTGGTCTTAAAATCCACCAAAATCTCGGCGATTTTTTTAGGCGTTCTTTCTGGGATTCTTTAAGAAATTTCTACTTTACTCCCTTCAGATATTTCGTCTTAAATTTCTCCCAAAAATTTCTACAAGCATTTTTTTGGGTAGATTCCAATGGGTTCGTTCTGAAACTCTACCAAGAATTACATTAGAAATTATTGTTGGGTTTCGTTTGAAAAAAAAAAACGGAAATTTCTTGAGGAGGTTCTTTAGAATTCTCTGCAAAGATTTATTTGAAATTCCCTACGAAGATACTTGAATAAATTCTTCCAGTCAGTGGTTTCTTCTGGTAATTTTCCAGATATTGTTTCTCAATCCGTCAGAGTATTTCTTCAGAAAGTTAACCAGAGATTTGTTTAGAAAAAGCTCTCAAGAATCCATTGCAAATTCTTGCCTGAATGTTTCCAGGAGTTTCTTAAGGATTTATCCAGAGAATTCTGCAAACATTTCTTCAAGAATATGTCCTAGAAACTTCTTATAAAGTTTTTATAGAAATATCTCAAGATTTTTCTTTGTTCTTTATAAATGCAAATCCAAATGCAAATGCAAATACGTTTTTCTTACAGCACATTTTTCCCAGAAATTTGTTCACAGATTTCTCCAGGAATACGTTCGGGAAACCATCCAAAAATTCCATATGGTGTCTCCCGAAATTTTCATAAAAATTCGTCAATATTTTTCTTCCAGTAACTTTACAAACGGATGCCCGAGAAGTTTTTCTAAATATTTCTCCAGGCTGTTCTGTGAAAATTCCTGCTGTGATTTCTTTAGGAATTCCTGTGGAATATCTTCAGATATTCTTCCAGAGATTCATTCAAAAGTACTTCCCAAGAGTTCTACAAGGATTCTATTGAAGATTTCTTCAGAAATTGCTTCTGGGGTATTTATTTTCAAAAGTTCCTACTGAAATTCCTTTTGAAATTCATCTGAGGAAATATTTTCATCGCCAGAGCTTGATTCAAAAAAGAAAGCCTAAAAATTTCTTTAGAAAATCCTACAGGGATTGTTTCGGAAATTCTTCTCAGGATTTGTCAAAGAATTCTTAGAGAACTACCTTCAGTGATTCCTGCAGAAATTTTCTACAAGGACTTTTTTTTTTAGAAATTGTTTTTGCGATTCCATCAGGAATTTCTCCTGGGATGTCATTAGAGATCCCTTTGAGATTGCAGATTTTACTCCAGAAGTTTTTTCTGAAGTTTTTCCAGAACTTCTTAAAATGTTCTGAAGATTTTTAAAGCAATCCCCGATATAGTTACTAAGACATTTCTGAAGAGTTGACCCAGAAAATCTCTTTGGAATCTCAAGCTAGAAATTCTTGATTTTTTTTTTCAAGTATTTCCTGGGCAAAAATTTTTGGACAAAAAATTCTGAAGCAATTGTTGAAGTCATCTCTGGAGAAGGATCTGGATGAATGTCTTGGATAATGCCTAGAAGAAACACCTTAAGATACCCCCTTACTGCTCAGAAAAAAAAACAACGATAAACTTCTTTGCAAATAATTTGAAGGAAAATTTGATTGAGAATTTTCTGGGGGAATTTCTGGAAAAATCCGTTGAGGATTTTCTGAAAGCATTTCCTAGAAACGTCTGCAGAAATAGCAGACAATGGTGCTGATTGAGTTCCTGGATAAAAACATCGCCTCTAAATTTCTTAAGGAATCCTTGGAAGAACTCCTGGAGGTAACTCTTCAGAAATTCTCTGAAAAATTTCTTATACAATTTCTGAAGGGATTTGTGTACATAAACATTTCTCAACTACGATTAGGAGAAATTTCTGAGATACATGCCACAGAAAAAGAAACAAAAACGTGGAGGAATTTTTCAGAAACCACTAAAAAAAATAAAAAAAAACAATTTTCAATTAATTTTTGAAATAATACCTGGAAGAACTGGAGAACCCTCTCCAGGTAATCATACAAAAGTTCTTTGAACAATGCTAAAGAATAGATTCTGGTGTAATTTTTGCAGGAAAGTTGATTTAAAAAAAAAGAAATCAGAGCTTCCTTCAGGAATTCATCACTGAAGGAAGCTCTGAATAAATAAAAAGCAGACCCGAAGGAATAATTGGTGAAACCTCCAAAGGAACTACAAGAAAAATCTTTTGGGAATTTTGTAGAGGGAACTTTTGAAGAAATCCTTGCTGAAATTTCTGAAGTAGTTCTAGGAATATTGAAATATTTTTAATGAATTCCTGAAACAAATAAAATATTTAAGAATCCATAGATGGATTTTCTGAAGAAATTCCAGAAGAAATATGTGAAGAAACACCAGTAAAACCCTGGTAAATATCTAACAAAACCTATTGAAATATGAAAAAATAATCCTGGAGAAATCTCCTAAAAAAATCCTAAATATTTGTTTTTAATAAATTCCTGGAGGAATCCATAGAAAATTTCCTGGAGATATGCTTGGAGGAAATCCTGGAGGAACTTCTGAGAAAATTAACCTTCCAGGACGCGCGCCATCAAGTAGCCGAAACTGCACCGCGCTCGCACTGTATACGACGAGCGAAGTTTTTTGGTAGTGTTGTACTTTTTACAACAGCGCGCGCGCTGAAGGGTTAATACAAGAATACCTGGCGAAAGTTTTGATGAAATTTCTGTGTGAATTTCTGAAGCAATCTCTCCATGAATGTCTTCCAGCTTTTCATCCAGAATCCTTACAAAAATCGCTGAAAGACACTGCAGAAAAATTTCTGAACGAATCCATGGAGGATTTCTTAGTTTTCTTAAGAAAGCCTCGGAGAAATTTCTAGAAGAGCAATGTCTTGAAGGAAATTGAAAATAATGTGAAGAAATCTTGAGAATTTTCTCAATTATCTCTTGTAGAATTCCTAAATCAATCCTTGGAGTTTTCTAGATGAATGTTTTGAAATTTTTTGATTCATCCATGAAATTCGTAGATGAATTTCTGGAACAATCTTTGCAAGAATTTTTGAAAGGAGTTCTTGAAGTGTTTTCTAAAGAAATCCATGCAACGTTTTAGGAAGGTATCCAAATCCATGCAAGACTTTTTTGAGGAGTTCTTGGAGAAATTTTTGGAGAATATTCTAAAGTCTAAAAGAATGTTTAGAAGATTTTGTGAAAGGAAATCTGACTGAATTTCTTCAGGATTTCCTGGATGATTTTTAAAAGTTAATCTACGAAAAGTTTTTCTTGGATTTTCTGCAAAAATTTCTTCAAGAATTCCTGTGTTGGGAAACTTACTGCGGCCGATGAGGAGAAAAGGATAGCGCTGACGAAACTGGGTTTCTCGTTTCTTCCGGTTTGTCCAGAAAACACTCGCGAAGTGAATATTAAACTGAACAACTTTATTTTCGATAGTTAATTATACTACACAAAACGATAACGAATTTGCGACGAGTGTGGTTCGAATGACATCGAGATCTGTACTGTTCTATTGATTTAGCATCCGGTTCAATCATAAACGGTTAGCAAAAAGAGAGTGAGATCCTTAAAGGAAACTCATCTCGTCATATTTTCTCACAAAAAGAATAAAGTTCAAGAGCGGTAATTGAATTAAAAGAGAGTTTGGAAAATCTATACACTATAACTAACAAATATTCTTTAACACCCTGGGAGATTTTTTTCAAGAACTCAAGAAAGATTTGTTAAATTAATACTATGATGGATTTCAGCAAGGGTTCATAGAAGAACTATGAAAAAATCTCTGGAGGAAAATCTGGACATATTTCTGAAGAAATTATTCGTCGAATTTATTTATTATAATGGCCATGGGAAATTTTCTGAAAGGATCCCTCGAAAAATTCGTGAAGGAACCCCTAGGGCAGTTTCTATGGATATCCTACAGAAAATTTCCGAACGGATTTTACATTTTTTGCAATTCTTTTACACCAAAGTGTGTACTAAAAAGCTATATGTTCACTCAAAAAATGGATTTTCGATAGAAGGCTCGGAGAGTCGAGTCACACATACCAATCAACTCAGTTCGACGAACGGAGATAATGTCTGTATGTGTGTGTGTATGTGTGTATGTATGTATGTCTGTGCGCAAACTAAGTTCACTCACTTAAAGGCACTTCCCGTTGGCCGATTTTGCAGATTATAGCTCGAATCTAACCGGAATTTTACCGCATTGTTTGCTATTGAAACTGGTCCGGATCGGTCAAGGCGTTCCGGAGTTATGGCCATTTCAGTGATCCGGACCAGCACCGGTATAACTGGTCGTATACGAAACTGAACCAAGCTCCGTCATGCGACACATCACACTGCGTTGATTTTTGTTACCTTTAGAATGGTTGGCGAATTTCGTGTGGAAATCTACACTGATGACCAGAAATTCCACGATGTCAGCCCAAAATTCATAATGGCGGCTGTTTAATAGAGGTTTAGGCTCTAAAACCTAGCAAAATGGGTATATTTAGTTTGTGGTAGATGCCCGGAGTCCAAAAATGGTGCTCAGAATACCAAAGATGGTGGTCTAAAATCCAAAATGGCGTCTGTTAAATGGCGCTTTAAGCCCTAAAACAATGCAATATGGGTATATTTGGTGTCTACAGTCCAAAAATGACATTCAAAATATCCAAGATGGCGATCTCAAAATTCAGGATGGCAGCCGTTTAATGGTGTTTTTGGCTCTAAAACCATGCAAAACGGGTATATTTGGTATGGGGAAGATGTCCGGAGTCCAAACATGGTGACCACAATACCCAAGATGGTGGTCTAACATCCAAGATGGCGAATCGAAATTCAAGATGGCGGCTGTTTAATGGAGTTTTAGGTTCTAAAACCACGCAATATAGGTATATTTGGTATGGAGAAGGTGCCCGAAGTCCAACAGATAATCAAGATGAAGGTCTAAAATCTAAGATGCCGACTGTTAATGAATTTTTAGGTCCTAAAACCATGCAATATCAAAATATTCAAGATGGCGATCCAAAATCCAAGACGGCGACTACAAATTCAAGATGGCCGCTAGTTAATGGAGTTGTAGGCCCTAAAACCATGCAATATGGCTACATTTGGTATGGGGAAGATGTTCGGAGTCCAAAAATGGCATCAAAAATTTCCAAGATGGCTGCCTAACATCCAATATGGCGCCTCTAAATTCAAGATGGTGGCTGAAATATGGAGTTTTAGACTTTGCAAACATCTAAGGTGGCGCTCCAAAACCAAGATGGCGGCACGAAATTCAAGATGGCGGCTACTCATTGAGTTTAGGGCCTTAAACTGTGCAATATGGGTAAATTTGGAATGGGGAAAATGACCGGAGTTCAAACAAAGCGACCAGCCATTCCAAGATGGAGGACTTAAATCGAAAATGGCGGCTCAATACTCAAGGTTGCTGCCCAAACATCAAAAGCTAGATAAACGATGTGATTTCTGGTGCCATGAAATGGATTTTTATTAAACGATATTCATCATCATGTCACTTGAGTTTTGTTGGAAGGGGGATTCAAAGGCACGAGGAAGGCGTCATCATCGTTAGGTGAATTCTTTAGTTTTTTTTTTGTAAAATAGTCCCTGGAGGAATTTCTGAAGACATCGCAGGAAGATTTTCCAACAGAAATTGTGAAACCTCTGAAGGAATCCTTAGTGGAATTTCTGGAGAAGTTGGATGTTGCTGGGAAATTTCTGGTGAAATCCTTGGAAATAAACATAATATGGATGTTTAAAGTCAGTTGACGGGCCGTTATTTGGTGAGCTCGTTCCATACTAGTTTTTATTTCTTGAACAAGGACTTCTCCGCAACTCTTCGATTATGTATTTTGCGTCCTGAATCCAGAACCCTCCTCACCACATTAACATTCACATCACAGATTCTCCATTTGTTGACGTTGATCTTCGTTCCATTGGTCCTTTGTCCCTGAGACTTAACCAGGACACAACAGGAAACAAAATGATAATGAAAAAATAAATGACATCATCAAAGTCGCTCCCAGCACCACGACGTTGGACGGGTTGGTTCACCATCCCACTGGCAGTGAGGAAAAAGAAAATTCCCGGAAGGTTGTGAAAAATGAAAACACAACCGTTCCGGACATTTTGGGATCATAAATTGACGCCACCTGCTGGTGTTTAACTGATGTCGGTTGCCTTTTCGTACGAAATGTGCGGTTGATGTGCGACAACCAACGAACGAGGTGACAATTTATTCAACTTACTGAGCTGCTCCGACCAAGTGAAAGGTTTATAAAGGTGGGATGGAAGAAAAAATGGGACTTTGTTCGCAATAAATGAGAGAACAATTTGGACGGAAATTAAAACCTTTGAAATGTATTAAATCGGACTTTTGTGATTTTTGTTCGAGAGTATTCATTTCCGAAAATCGCCCATAAACCTTCGTTTGTTTGATATTAATTTCAAAACCACAAATCCTACATAGGATTTCATTTGATTTATATTTGATTATATTATATTTGATCATACCCACATATATGGTATACGGTTTTGATTGAAATATTTTTGGAAGTAATTTTACACCGTACCCATTCATGGGGTACACACAAGCCAGTACTATTTTCGATTACATGAGTTCCACCGAACTTTGAGTGGTCGGTCCCAAAAGCCAAAAAGTGATGATGATGTAGGCTGGTTATCACCTGTCGCTTGAACACCCAGTCAGCAGCACCTTTTACCAGTTCTGGTCCGTCCGTTGGTCTACGACACCCCTGGGCGGTCCACAAGTAGAGATAATACATCACCAAAAAATTAAAGGTGAGTCGTTGTGTGTTTCAATTACTGCTCCGAGATAAAAGGGTCGCCTCCGTCCTCCGGTGGATGTTAAATATAGTACCATTTCAAATTACTGTCCTTTCTATAAATAGCAGCACATAATAACTGTTTTGGGAATTGCATTTTGGTGTTTGATGTACCCATTTCGATTACACTGTAAATATAGTTGGAAATTTAATGAATGAATGAATGAGTGGGACTCCATTTCTTTTTGTAGTATTGGTCACAATTGAGTGGTACAAGGTTACATGAAAAATATTTAAATAATTTTAAACAATAATGGGATCATACATACCCGATTAGAAGATTATAACAAAAATATAACATAATTATAACAAACCATTATATGTATAACTCATTGTGATATAATCATGTTCAACATCTTTGGTGTTTATAAATATTATAACTCAATTGTATCATATTATGTTATAAAGTTCTTCAATAACTCATTGTGAAATAATTTAGTTTTGATTCTTTGACTTTCAGAACATCATTTTACACAATTGTATCAAAATTTGATAGAAACTAGTTTTCTTGAAGCTAAAATTTATATCATATTGTGTTATCACTTTGATCTGATTATAACAAAATAGATTATTATGTTGATTAGACCGGTTTTCTTTTTGTTACAATTTTAGTTATTTTAACATCATCCTGCATTTAGTTTATAACATAATAAGTTATAGAAAAAAATCATAACATCATAACACAATGTGTTATAAAGTTGATATATTTTTCTAGTCGGGTACATACATACATACATTTATTTGCTCAATGTCACATTTAACCCTTTGGAGCCGGAAGGGTCTTATTTATATGACCCCAATATTAAAACGGCTATATAAATTTACACATTCAATAAAACAGAATACTGTCTTCGGCAAAGTTGTTGCAAATTAAGCCCTCTATTAAGGAAAAACCCTAATTAATCCATCTTGTAGTAATGGCGCCTTTCTCGTGCCAAAGAAAACCCATTTCAACAAAACTCAAGTGACATGAGTATGAATATAGAATTTTCATACGTTTAACAAAAATCCCTCTAATGGAACCAAAAATCATATCGTATATCTGGCTTTTGATGTTTGAACCTTTAACTCTTAAAAAAGCCACAATCTTGTATTTTGAGGCATTATTTTGGAATCAAGTCCACCATCCTGTACATTCTGGTCGCCATTTGTGGGCTCCAGACTTCTTTCCCTTAACAGATATACCCATATTGAATGGGTTTAGAGCCCAAAACTACATTAAACAGCCGCCATCTTGGATATTGGACCACCCTCTTGGTTATTCTGGTAGGTATTTTTGAACTCGGAATATCCTCCCTATACCAAATATAGCCATATTCAATGATTTATTTGCCTAATACACTATTGCACAGTCGCCATCTTGAATTTTGGAAGCCATCTTGGATTTTATATCGCCATCTTGGATGTTCTGACCGTCATTATGGGACTCCGGACATATTCTCCATACTCTATATAATCAAATTGTATGGCTTCAGAGCCTTAAGGACAAGGTACTTGGAGTACATTGCTCAAAATTTCTAGAGCACCGTTTTTTAGAACCGTTGAACTGATTAAGATTAAAACGCATCACGCTATTGACAACCACTGAACAATTAGCGTGATGCATTTTCATCCAAATCCGTTCAATGGTTCTAAAAAACGGTGCTCTAGAAATTTTGAGCTATGTACTCCAAATACCTTGTCCTTAAACTCCATTAAATACCCGCCATCTTGAATTTGGAGCCGTTATCTTTGATTTTAGACCGCCATCGTGTATATTCTGGTCGCCATTTTTGGACTCTGGATATCTTCCCCGTACCAAATATACCCATATTGCATTTTTTCAGAGCCTAAACACCATTAAACAACCACCTTCTTGAAATTTGAGTCGCTATCTTGAATATTAGGCAGCCATTTTGAATTTTGGGTCGATGTCGTGGAATTTATGGTCTCCAGTGTTTGTTTTTGCACAAAATTTACCAACCATGCTGAAGGTATTCACAATACGCGCGACGTGCGACGAGACATAACACTTATAGTTCTTACTATCGTGCTAAAGGTTACAAGTTTTTTTTATAGAAAATCGCAACAGTTTCATGTGACGCATGATGGAGTAGGATGGGGCTAATTTTAAAAAATCTCTCCGGGATATGATTTCCCGAGTGAAAAGTGATCTTCTAGTCGAAATAAGTGAGCTGTACAAAAATGAGCGATTTTGGTTGATATTTGAGGGTGGCGCAAAGGGTTTAAGTTAAATTTTTGCTAGAATAAACCTTAAAAAAATTCAATTTAATTTTCGAACATATTTTTTTATGTACTACTGTGATTCTAGCATCCAAATGGGCCAAATTTTATTTATTTTTTTTTTTATTTATTTATTTATTTATGCTTCAATACATGTAGAGTAAGGAATTCTCCTTTTTTAATTCTACAATTAGATATTTCATCGGTTAATTAAATTCTGACCATTCTTACTTAACTATTCTTTACTCTTTTTAAATTATCTAATTCCTTGTCTCAATCCATGCCGTGACCTCTCTACGAAACGAATGCAAATTACTAAGTGATTTGATAGCTGATGGAAGTTGGTTCCAATAAACAATGCCACGTATAAAGAAGGTTCCTCCATAGTGCGAAGTGTTAAACTGAGGCAATCTATAGTTTCTGTTACGCGTTCCTCGGAATGCTTGAAATTTATCAAACAAGTAAGTTGGTTTTTCATTGCTTATTATTTTAAATATTGCAAGACAAGAGCGTAATTTAAGAAAATTATAAAATGAGCATCCCAATAGTTGCTGATGATGGCGTGTTACATTAGAATACCATGTAAGGTTAAAGACCCATCGGACGCAACAGTTTAAAGCTACTCGTAATCTATGCATTGCTGTAGCTGAAGCATTTAATAGAAGTTCACATCCATAGGAAAAATGTGGAAGTAGAAGCGTTTTAAACAGTCTAAGTTTCACTTCACAGGGTAGCATATTTGCAGTAATTCTAAGAGTACGAAGCCCATTGTAAACCTTGCTACATTGTGAACTGACATGGCCATCCCATTCTAAGTCAGTTTGGAAAGTTATACCTAAAATGGAAAACTTATTAACATATTCAAGTACATCATCCCCAAGTATGATCGAAGGTAAGTTATATGTGCATCGAGAACGAGAAATAAACATAACACGTGATTTAGAAGCGTTCAGAGGTAATAGGTTGCACATGGACCATTCGAATATTTTGGATAAATCGATATTGATGAATTCGGCCATCTCTTGTACAGAAAGATCAATGGAATGAAAATAAATCTGAACATCATCCGCAAACAAATGTATTTTGCAATGGCGAAGAACTGACGGAAGATCATTAATAAACAGAGTAAACAGAATCGGTCCCAGAACCGAACCTTGTGGTACTCCAGAAACAATATTGATAAAATCGGAGTTTACTCCATTGATGCACACACTTTGTTTACGGTCAACCAAATAAGATCTTATTAAATTTAGGGCTTCATTTGAAAAATTGAACTGCCTTGATAATTTCATAAGTAGCTTACTATGAGATACTCGATCAAACGCTTTAGAGAAATCGAGCAACATCAGGAAAGCGATACCTTTTTTATCTATGCAAGAATGCAAATCATCGTGAACTTTTAATAACGCGCTAGTTGTACTATGATTTGCCCGAAAACCTGATTGAAATGGACTCAAAAGTTGGAATCGGTCTAAGAATGACCTCAATTGGTATTTCACTATTTTTTCAAATGCTTTGGACATGGCACATAGAATACTAATCGGTCGCAAATTATTCAAATCAGTTTTACCTGCTCTCTTCGAAATAGGAATTACTTTGACAACTTTCCAAGCACGAGGGTATTTTGAGTATTTAATAATGAGATTAAAGACATACGTTATATGGGTAATTACTAAAGGAAGTACATACTTGATAAATTTTATGGGAATCCCATCCAATCCTAATGCATTGGATTTTATCGAATCTATTGCATTGATCACCTCATATTCAGTCGTTGGGCAGAACCTAAAACCATTTGAATTATTGGCAACTAACGGAACATGAACAGAATCATTTGAAAAATTACTGGCGAAGTATTCATTAATTTCCTCTTTAGTATTTGAATATTGTGGCTCTGTCTCAGTCGATTTAGTGATATTCAAACTTTTCAATTTGGACCACAGTTGTTTACTAGTATTACTACCGCTTACCGTTCTGGAAATATAATTCGCCTTAGCAACATTTATCAGATGTGTTACACGGTTACGTAGCCGCTTATATTGGCCGTGATTTTGTTCATTTTTATTGGCTAGCCAGCACCTATAAGCCAAATCTCTTTCGACCATAGCATGCATAATATCAGAATTAAACCATTCTTTTTGGTTTGATTTTTTGAATAAACGAACCGGCACAAATGATTCATACAAGTTACGCAAATGCATATTCAAAAAATCTAATGCAATATCAGGGTCATCAATCGAATACAAAAACTCCCAGTTTATATTGTTCATGGCGTTCTGTAATGATATGTTGTTGATTCGATTATAATCTCTGAAGTACGTCGAAGTATTACAATTATGACGAGGTATATTTAGGGCAGCAAAAATCATGTCGTGTTTTGAGAAACCTGAAGCACTTACTTGGTTAAAATTGTACACGAAATCAGAATTATTTGTAATTAATAGATCAATTTGAGAACAACCTCCTGAGTAAAAGTGTGTAGGTTCTCTGCTTACACACACGAAACCAAAGCTATCCAACACAGCCTGCATTCTATTACGTTTAGAACTAGATTTGCTGAAATCAGTATTAAAGTCGCCAATTAACACCACATTTTGAAATTGTAAAGACAGCTCGACTAATTTTTGCTCTAATTTGTCTGCACAGTCGGTTCTGGGAGGATTATAGAATAATCCTAGAAGAAATTTGTCAGAATTGTAACAAATTTCTGCAAATAAACACTCCGTCTTGTCAACGTCGTCAATTTCATCAAACAATACGGTATCTGATAGTACCCTGCAAGTCAAATCATTTTTGCAATAAATAGCTACTCCGCCACCTCTGCTATGTTGACGGTCGTTTCTGTACAGTGTATAGCCATCAACAGCAATCAACTCATTCGATATATCTTCTGTCAACCACGTTTCTGTCAAGCATATTAGATCGATCTTACTATTAATGAAACACATTTTAAATTCATCAAATTTGCTCATTTGCCGAGCACACAAGCTTTGAATATTAACGTGACAAATATTTATGTTACTGGCAGATAAAGCAGAGTGCATCACAGCGCGAGGAATATGTGAAGAACCTTCGTGCGTACGGGCATTGTCATACACCAAGTCAGCCAACATCAATGGAAAACTGCATAGAAATCACGACAGGAACAAACGACAAGGAATCAGACTTACCTACTACAGAGTAACCGGCTATCAAATACATTACTACAATCATCTAAAAAAAATGAAATCTAAACGTGAAAAAAATGCAACGTTCAGTTGAGGTAGAGTTTCAATCGATTAGTAGCAGCAATAATATCATCGCCTTAGCAGATTAGCAACAACAGCAGCATAGCATCAGCAACACCAGCAGCAGCAGCAGCAACATAATGTACAACCTCCACATCAGCAACAGCAATTTGATTGACTACACCATCCCCTGATAGTGACACCCCCCCACATGACTTTCAGGATGGATGGTAACATGGATAGCTTCAGGAATGGAAACATGGAAATTTCGAAAAAGGAAGTGATCAATAGCAATGTAGGAAAGGTTAGACTTTCAGGAGGGGAATAGTCATGGATGTTTCAGGATAGGATGCACGGAAACATACTAAGGTAGGAAGATGAGAATCTTTTAGGAAGGGTAAATAGAATCCACATGATGAATGAAAACACGGGCTCCAAGTCTCTCCACTTCCTTAGAAACAGCACGTAACCCGTATCTACGTCGACGTAATAGAGCCCTCGAAAAGTTCCAGTTTCGATGTTGATAGCCCTTTTAGATCCTTGATGCGAACACGACGATGCAGTTGCACCAAAACGTCTTGGAAGGACACGACTGCTACAAGTTATTTGATCTGATGGTTCCCGTCGAAATAGAGCCAGAGAAGACATCTTGATCCAGCTTGTATTGACACGTGGAGCTAAATGCACAGCATTATCGATTGCATTGGCTTCGAGATCGTTGTTGTTTGTACCATCTTCAGTATACGTCGTCGTTGAAACAGCATCCATAGAAGGGTCAATCATTTTACCGTCCACATCTTCAATGGTTAGCTCATTTGGCGGCATACCCACTTTTTCCACACAGGATGAAAGAGCAGCATCAATTCTACGATGGGTTTCGTCGAACAGAAGCTCCATTTGATGCAGGAATTGGTCGAAATTTCTGATCCGAATTTTCGCAGACGAATCACATCCAGCATAGTTTGTTGTTGTTTTGTCCATGGCCATTGTCTCAGTTGAGTGCTCGTCGATTTCGTTCAACCAAAGTGAGCGCCGTTGGTTCATCTCAGTGACAGGTGGATGAACAGGGTATGGGAAATTCAACCAAATGATGGCTGCCAAAGATACTCAGGATTGTCAATAAATCACAGAACTATTTTTCAATGATGTTTCTCGAACTGTAGATTAATAGACTGCACTTGATGTTTACGGCTTGCTTCAGTATGTTGCCAATTCGGCAAGCGAAGATAAGCAGCAAAAACAGCAGAAAAACAGGTAGAATTTCTCAACTGAACTAGGAGCACAAATTTCACTCACAATCAGATCACATCCCGAGTAAAGTGCTCAAAATTGCGATATCTCTGTGGGCTTCTGAGATATTTGAAAAAAAAGTCGTATTTCGGTATTTTTAGAGTTTTTTTTACCAAAATACGACATTTTTTTCCGAGATACGACAAATATCTCGGAAACCAGTGGATATATCGCAATTTTGAGCACAAATTTGGTTCTAGAATCACCAATTTAGTCTAGAAAAAATATGTTTGAAAATCAAATTTTAAATGTTTTTTGAAGGTTTGTTCTAGCAAAAGTTTAACTTACCCTTTGCGCCAAGCTCAAATATCAACCAAAATCGCTCATTTTTGTACAGCTCACTTATTTTAACTAGTAGATCACTTTCCACTCGGGAAATCATATCCCGATGAGAATTTTTAAAATTAGCCCCACCCTAATGATGGAGCTTGGTTCAGTTTCATACACGGTCAGTTCTACCGATGCTGATCCGGACCACTGAAATGGCCATAACTCCAGAACGCCTTGACCAATCCAAACCATTTTTAATACCGAATAATGCGGTTAAGTTTCGGTTCGATTCGTACCTAGATCCGGAAAATCGGCCGATGGGAAGTGCCTTAAAAGTGAGTGAACTTTACATACACACATACAGACATCATCTCTATTCGTCGAACTGAGTTGATTGGTAACTTTGGGAGATTTTGGCTTTCAGTCTAACAGATTGAGTTGATTAATTTCTTATCATCGCCGACGTTTCGATCCGGCTATTAGACCATCTGTTTATCGAGCCCTGAAGATGGTCCAATAGCCAGACCGAAACGTCGGCGATGATAAGAAATTAATCAACGCAATCTGTTAGACTGAAAGCCGAAATCTCCCAAAGTTAACAACCATCCAGTCGAAACTTGCTATCCAAACAACATGAGTTGATTGGTCTATATGACTTGATCCTCCGAGCCTTCTATCGAAAATTCGTCTTTTGAGTGAACATATAGCCTTTCAGTACACTTCGATGTACGAGAAAGGCGAAATTGTAATACAAATCGCTGGAGTCATTTCTTCAGAAACCCTTTGAGTAATTAAAAAAATCTCATGTAACCCTGGAGAAATTCTTTGTTGCTCCCCTGGAAAAGATTATGTGAGAATTTATGAAATTTGTTACCTCTGAATAAACATTTAAAGAGGCCCCAACAGGAATTTCTGAAGGAATCACTACCCTGAAGAAAATTCTAATAGTATATCTGGGGGAATCCCTGAAAGAATACCCGGAGGAATTCCTGGAGGCGTCTCTGGACAAATTTGTGCAGACATCTCTTTACAAATTCCTGGAGGAGTTTATAGTAGAATTCTTGGAGGAATCTCTGAAGGAATTCCTGGCGAAATTTCTGGAGCAATTCTAGGAGGAATTCTTGGAGGAATCCCAGGATAACTTTCTGAAGAAATCTCTTGAGGAATGAGTGTAATCTGTTTTGTACATTTAAATTCCGCCCTGTTTTGCTTATCTTTTGACAGATGGGCGTATGGAGTCTCCAGTTAGCCTAGTGGTTAAGGCTATGGATCGCTAAATCCGGAGACGGCGGGTTCGATTCCCGTTCCAGTCGGGAAAATTTTCTCGACTCCCTGGGTGTATCATTGTGCTTGCCTCACAATATAGACATTCATGCAATGGCAGGCAAAGAAAGCCCTTCAATTAATAACTGTGAAAATGCTCAAGAAACACTAAGTTGAAGCGAGGCAGGCCAAGTCCCAGTGGAGACGTAGAGCCATAAAGATGAAGAAGAAGAAGATGTGCGTATTACGACTACTTGTATTCTTACTCTGTGTCGGTACAAAATCTTATGAGAAATTCCTGAATGAGTTCCTACGGGAATTTCGAAAGGAATTCATGGATGAATTCCTGAAAGAATTCTTGGAGAAATCGATGGAGGATATCCTGGAGAAATCCCCTAAGCAATTGCTGGAGCAAATCCTATAGGAATGCCTGGAGGAATTTCTGGACGAATTACTTGGGCAATCCTAGGAGGAATTCGAGGAGAAAACACTGGAGGAGTTCCTAGAGAAATCCCTAAAGGAGTTCTTGGGTGAATTCCTGGAGAAATCTCTGGATGAATACTTGTAGAAATTCCTGGAGGATCTCCAAAAGTAATTCTGTTAGAAATGTATGAATAAATTACTGAAGAAATTCTTTGAGAAAGTCCTGAAGGAGATTTCTTGGTGGAATCCCGGAAGCAATCCCATGAGGAATTCTATAGGAAATCTTAGCAGAGCTTAACGTATCCCTGGAAAAAATCCGAAAGAATTCATGTCTGCAGTTATTTCTGGACGAATTAGGGGAATAATCCTTAGATGAACTTTTGCAGGATTTTTTTTACAAAATTTTGAAGAAATTTCTGGAATAATTTTCGAATGATCTCTGGTGAAAATTTCTTAAAGAATTCCTGAAAGAAATTAAAGCAAAACCACTTCGAATATTTCCAAATATAATTATTGCAGCTATCACATGCGGAGTTCTCGAATAATTTTTGGTGAATTCCTTTGGGAATCCCTAGAAAATTTCCTGGGAAATTATTCTCGAAAAAAAAGTACTGGACTATTTACTGGAGGAACCTCTAAAAATAACCTGAGAAAATCTCGGAGGAATGTATGGTGAAATCCTAAAGCAATTCTTGAAGGAATCTCTGGAGCAATCCAGAGATGTTCACTCAGATCCAGGAATCACTGAAGGAAGCTATGGGATGTTCCGTTACAGATTAGGACATTTTGTTCCATTGATGTTTTTGCCTTTCTCGTGCACCAAGGTGTACCGAAAGGCTATATGTTCACTCCAAAAACGAAAATCTGAGAGGTCAAGTCTTATATACCAATCGACTCTGCTCGACGAGTTGAGGTGATGTATGTGTGTGTGTGTGTGTGTGTGTGTGTGTGTGTGTGTGTGTGTGTGTGTGTGTGTGTGTGTGTGTGTGTTTTTTTTTTTTTTTTTTTTTTTTTTTTTTACTTGGTGGTAAAGCCTTTCTGCCTTCCCGACACGCGTTCGATAAGCATGACCAGTGCTACCGATTTCGTCCATCGCGTGCCAGTTCGTGAGGGACTCAGAACAGAGAAGAGAACTCTGAACCCTACGCCTCTAACCTCCACCAAGGTCTACAGTGCCTGCTTCCCCCGGATTCCACTAGAAGCGACTACTTCGGGTGTGTGTGTGTGTGTGTGTGTGTGTGTGTGTGTGTGTGTGTGTGTGTGTGTGTGTGTGTGTGTGTGTGTGTGTGTGTGTGTGTGTGTGTGTGTGTGTGTGTGTGTGTGTGTGTGTGTGTGTGTGTGTGTGTGTGTGTGTGTGTGTTTTTTTTTTTTTTTTTTTTCCTTCTAAACCATAGGGGGATAATCTGCTCAACAGACACCCTAACAGAAGGTTAGGGTAGTGTAGGTCTGACAGGCTGTCTTCTACAACAAAAGTGAAATCCAGGACTACTCTCTCCTCGTACCCACTAAACCATTCCTATGGTCGCCAAACCCTACGTCTCTCCGGAACCACCAAGAAGGTATTGCTTCAGAGAGGGGCTAGTGCACATCGCACCCACAAGGTTAGCTGCGTAGCCTGCAGCAACGAACATCGATGACTCGCTTTGGAGAGTCCATCACGGTAGCATGCTGGCGCTTAGCCAGTTTCCCGAGTGGTCCTCGCCACTCCCTTTGTCCTCGGAAGGCGGGCAGGGTCAACCCCGCCCGCGCCCTACTGCTGAGCGGACATCAAGAACTGATGCCCACGTGCAACCCGATCTGACCTGCCCGCAAGGAAGGGTATCACTACCCTTCAGGCCCTATCAGATGCACCCGTAGGTTGCAGACAGCAGGATCTCACCTACCCCGACCCTTGCCGGGGACCCCTTTCCAACCGCGGGCTCGGATCCAACCCAGTAGACCGACGCCACGACAGCACCGCTACCGGGACTTCCTCTCCGCGGCCACTTAATCGTTGTAAGGGTCGATCTCGACCGCAGGGCACCGGTATGACCTACGAAGCCGACTCCGAACCCCTGGACCACCTCTTGTACTGCATCTGGACTAGCCATTCTCCGAGTCCACGCGCCACCTCCTCTGTAGCTCCCAGACGATGTGGGTAATAGCCGTTGAAACGGCGTTCCAGCCAAACTCATCCCTACACATCCTCTGGACCAAGTTGTCCGGAGTTGTGTCTTCCCCGCATGTGGCAAGCATGCGGTCACGCATTGTGCGAAAACGCGGGCACACGAACAAAACGTGTTCCGCCGTTTCCTCTAAACCATTGCACACTGGGCATTCGGGAGAATCCGCATGCCCGAAACGGTGTAGATACTGTCGGAAGCAACCATGACCTGTAAGGACCTGTGTCAGGTGGAATGTGACTTCCCCATGGCGCCTATTAATCCAACTATCTACCCTCGGTATCAACCTATAGGTCCACCTTCCTTTGGTGGAACTGTCCCACGCGCGCTGCCATTTGACCATAGAGGCCATCCTGACAGTCCTGCGTATGCCTCTTGTGCCGCGCATTTCGAAGCACTCCATGTCCTCACTGATAAGAATGCTGATAGGCACCATACCAGTAATGACGCAGAGAGCGTCGTGTGACACGGTACGGTACGCGCTCGCAACCCTCAGGCACATAAGCCTGTAAGTACTTTCAAGCTTCCGTCGGTAGCATTTAGTACTTAGCGCGGTGCCCCACGCCGGGCCGCCATACCTAAGTATGGATGTAGCAACACTAGCCAGAAGCTTGCGCTTACTGGCGTACACCGCAGAGCTATTGGACATCATCCGGGACAGTGCCGCAATAGCTGTGGAGGCTCTTTTACAGGCATAATCGACGTGGCTACCGAAGGTAAGCTTATCGTCGATCATCACGCCCAAGTGTTTGACGGAGCGCTTTGACAGGATAGTACAGTCTCCTACACTGATCTCCGTCTGCTGCTCCGACTTCAGGTTGTTAACAACCGTCACCTCTGTCTTGTGGTGAGCCAGCTCCAGTTTCCTGGACCGCATCCACGCCTCCACAACCTTGATCGAGTGGTTGGTAGTCAACTTTACCTCCTCGATCGTTTCACCGTAGACTTCGAGCGTAATGTCGTCGGCAAATCCGACAATCACCACTCCCACTGGATACTCTAACCTCAACACCTCGTCGTACATGACATTCCATAACACCGGACCCAGGATGGAACCTTGCGGGACTCCTGAGGTTATGTGAAAGCACTTCCGACCCACCTCCGTGTCGTAGACTAGTACACGATTCTGAAAGTAACTTCCGAGAATCTTGTACAGGTACTCCGGTATCCCCAGACGCAAGAGCGCATCGGCAATAGCAGACCAGCTGGCACTATTAAACGCATTCCTTACATCCAGAGTCACTACCGCGCAAAAGCGAATTCCCCTCCTCTTAGGCTCGAGTGCTTTCTCGGCGGTTTTTGTAACCGACAAGATAGCGTCTACGGTGGACCTCCCCTTCCGGAAGCCGTACTGGTTACTCGAAAGACCATTTTCGCCCTCGGTGAACCGCAACATTCTATTGAGGATGATCTTTTCGAGCACCTTCCCCGCCGTGTCAATCAAGCATATTGGTCTATATGCCGACGGGTCTCCGGGTGGTTTCCCCGCCTTTGGCAATAGTACCAGGCTCTGCCTCTTCCAAGCTTCTGGGAAAACTCCCTCGTCCAGGCATTTCTGCATAGCAGACCTGAACATCTCGGGAGCCTCTGCAATAGCTACTTTTAAGGCCAGGTTCGGAACTCCGTCCGGACCTGGGGCCTTACCTACGCTAAGGGACTTAGCTATCCCCGCAAGTTCCACATCGGTGACCCTCTCCTCATCGCCAGCCCCAGTCCCCGGCTGTCCTACGAAAGGAGGCCAAGGACTAGGATCATGACGCGGAAAAAGTCCTCCAATGATCCCCTCCAACATCTCTGGAGATTGCTCTGTAGGAGCCATCACACCTCTCGTCTTGGCCATAACGATCCTGTAGGCGTCACCCCACGGGTTCGTATTGGCACTCTGACAGAGACCCTCAAAGCAGGCCTTTTTGCTTGCTCTTATCTCGGTCTTAAGCGCGGCTTTTGCAGCGGCGAACACCACCCGCCGTTCGTTTCGCTCTTCCTCTGATCGTGCTCGCTGCATCCGCCGCCTAGCCCTTAGGCAGGCGCGGCGCAGGTCCGCAATCGCGTCGGTCCACCAGTAAGCCGGTGGCCTCCCATTTCTAGGGTGGACTCGCCTAGGCATGGTCGCATCACACGCACGTGAGAGCACCGCTACCAGCTCGTCGCTGTCTAAACCGATTAAGTTTCGCTCACGGCGGAGCGCCTCCCTAAATACCCCTTCGTCGAAGTATGATGTCTTCCACCTGCGAGGGCTTGGCCTTGACCTAGCCGCCTCTTCTTCTATCCGCTGTCTGCTGTTATTGTAGTCGATACTGTAGCGAACCGCCAGGTGGTCGCTGTGAGTGTAGCCATCATCTACTCTCCAGTTCGAACTACTTGTTAGGCCAGGACTGCAAAAGGTCACGTCAATAATTGACTCCGCTCCATTCCGACTAAAGGTACTCTTGGTACCGACATTAGCCAAGTCGACATCTAAGATGGCCAGTGTTTCTAGCAGGATCTGACCCCGCTGGTTCGTGAAACGGCTTCCCCATTCCACGGCCCAGGCATTAAAGTCGCCCGCTATTACCACCGGCCTTCGCCCTGTTAGCACGGTCGTTAAGCGGTCCAGCATTTGCGTGAACTGCTCGATCGGCCACCGCGGAGGCGCATAACAGCTACAGAAGAAGACCCCGTTTACTTTGGCGACCACGAAGCCCTCATAGGTAGTAGACACCAACTCCTGAACGGGGTATTTACCCGTCGTCCATATCGCCGCCATTTTTCTGGTCCCATCCGCGACCCAGTTGCCGTTGCCGGCGGGTACTCGGTATGGGTCCGATATGATGGCGATATCCGTCTCCCACTCAGAAACTGCCTGACAAAGCAGTTGCTGAGCCGCATCACAGTGGTTCAGGTTCAGCTGCGTTACCTGCACTGTGATTTGTTGTTCACTGCGGCTTTCTTGAAGGCCGGGCACCTTGGACCACCCATCGGATGTCTGTTGTTCGAGGATTTCCCGGTACAGATCATGCAGATGGGCGGACTCGTGCAGCTTTGGGCCTTATGACCTTCAGCGCCGCATCGCCTGCACAGTTTGCGCCTGTCGGGGCCTTTGCAGTCCCACGACTTGTGTCCTGGTTCCAGACACCTGAAGCAAACCTCTGGTGGCTCGTGGAATGTCAGGTGACATACACACCAACCCACCTTTATGCTCCCTACTTTAACGGACTTTTTGACGTCCGCCACAGGTAGCTGAACCAAAGCTACCTGTGTCCCTGCTGGCCCTTTCCGTAGCTTAACGGCTGCGGCGGCCACCTGCACATCGCACTGTTGCCGCAGTGCCGTGACGAGCTCTTCCACTTCGGTGATCTCATCGATGTCCTTGACCTTCAGAGTCGCCTCATGTGTCAAAGCCCTCACCTGCACACCCTCACCAAGGACCTCTTCTGCCAGCCTCTTATAGGCGGCGCCCTTGTGCTCCTTCTGGCGCTTCAGCTCCAGGATCATCTCGCCCGTACGAGTACGTCTAATACTGCGTACGTCGGCTCCAAGACCCTCAAGCTTGGCGTCGCTTCGCATCATCTTCAAGACGTCCGAGTACTTGGACTGTTCCGTCTTGATGACGATAGCGTCGCCTTTCTCGCGCTTGGCACCTGCCCTCCTACGCCTTGGCTTGGCGTCCTGCGCTACTACCTGCGGATTCGCCTTCTTCTTCTTCCGCTCTACCTTCGTCCAAGGGGGGTCCTCCCCTTGGATCGCCCTACTCTGTGGCTGTTGAGGGCCCACTAGCGGTCGCAACCCCTTGTTCCCATCGTTCCGGGACGGGCCAGCCTTTTCAGGCCCACCCTTCCCAACTTTCCGGGAACCCTGGCTGGGGTCCGACCTTCCGGCATTATTACCGACTTTCGGGGTAATGATTCGCCTGGCCTTGCGGGCACCGCCAGACAGCTCCTCGCCTGACGGTTGCCTCGCCCGCTTCTGCGATTGCTTGCCCCGTTTGTCGCGAGCAGTCGCTTCCGCCTTATTTGGACTTCCTGCGAAGGAGAAGGCCTCCGTTTGGGTAAACTTCGGCACTTTCTCATTTGCAGGCTCCGCTGCTGCAGCAGTCAGCAACGCGAGTGCCGCGTGCTCCTGCTTGGCATCGTCGATCGACGCCCTAAGTCGAAGCAAGGCCGTTTTCAGGTCCTTGCTTATGTTCGACTTAGTGGACGCAAAGTCGATGATTTTGCCAAGCTGCTGCTCAGCCACCTCTATTGCGGACCGTCCTTTGGATCCTCGGTTGACGGCCCTCAACAACCACGCTCCGTCCATAACCTCCACCGGCTGGCTTGCCGGGAAGTGGACTGGAGCACCCACGCTTGAGCTGCGTACGCAACTCCCAGCGCCTATCTCCTCACTTCTCCTTGTCGGAGATCTCATCAACCCGCTTCTTGCGAAGGGGTTGATCCCACCACTACTTCCACCTGAATTTTGATTGCTTGATTTGTTTGATTTCATGATTAATCCCACGAGTCGCACGGGAAAGAATGTCCACCACGCCAGAGCCCTGCATTAACGCGGTAAGGGACAGCTTACTGTGGGGGGTGCCCAGGTACCCCACAGGCTCCGTTAAAGATCGAGCATCTTTTTCACCCCCTCGATCACTCATTCCTCAGCACGGGTCGCTTGACACCTTGAATTGGGGTTAGTAGTCCTATTCTTAGCCGGCGACTACGCGGCTGACTCGCAAGCGGGGGGGTGCGTCAGGCCCCAGGACTTTCGTCCCTGCTGCCCCTGTGTGTGTGTGTGTGTGTGTGTGTGTGTGTGTGTGTGTGTGTGTGTGTGTGTGTGTGTGTGTGTGTGTGTGTGTGTGTGTGTGTGTGTATGTGCTATTGAAACTGGTACAGATCGGTCCAGCCGTTCCGAAGTTTTGGCCATTTAGGTGTTCCTGATCGGTACCCCAGGAAGGGGGGACAGATATGACAATGCAACAAACCCATGCATGCGACCCATCGAACCGCGACTTTTTCGATAACCTGACGAACGGTAAGCAGGAAAATAGTCTCAGGCCATATCTGAACCGGTAATGTTCCGGAATCGGTTCCGGATGGTTCGCCGGAAGTGGCAAAATATAAAAGTGAGTCAAAACCATGCATGCGATACATCAAATAGCGGCTTTTTCGATAACCTGTTGAACAGTGAGCAGGAAAACAGCCTTTGATACAGCAGAGAATACCAGTAGTTTTCCGGAACCGGTTCCGGGTGCTCCACCGGAAGTGGCCAAATATAAAGATGAACCAAACCCATGCATGCGTCACATCAAATAGCGTCTTTTTCGATAATCTGGTGAACGGTTAGCAGGAAAACAGCCTTAGATCACAGCAGAGACCACCGGTGGTGTTCTGCAAACGGTTCCGGATGTCCTGCCGGAAGTGGTCAAATATAATGTTGAACCAGCATGCGACACATCAAATCGCGGCTTTTTAAATAACCTGATGAACAATTAGCAAGAAAATAGTTTCACACCATATTTGGGAAAACCAGCAGTATTCCGGGACCGGTTCCGTGTGTCCCGCCGGAAGTGGTAAAATGCATATGGGAGTCAAACCTATGCATGGCAGACATTAAATCGCGGCTTTTTTGATAACCTGATGAACGGTTTACAAGAAAATAGAATAAGATCACAATAGAGACTACCGGTAGTGTTCGAGAACCCGTTGTGTATGTCCCGCCAGAATGACTAAAATGTAAAATGAATCAAATCCATGCATGCACATAAATTTTATATTTTGAACAAATTTTATGAATCTAGTAACCAATGATAATAAAATATAACCTAAAGTGTGCCGAAAAATGTTTATCGAAGACTGTAAAGTGATTTTTTGTTGTGGCCTCCAGTAATAGTAAAGATGGTCAAGCAGTCAACTAAGAGGTCTGATATTTTTCAGCTCTGCCTATACATTGGACATAGCTTCAGAAATATGTGCCATCATAATAAGTTTCCCAACTCAATGATGGCTTGGATAAAATTCTTGCTTTTATAAATAAAGTATTCACAGGATTCAGAACTACGACTTACGTCGACGGAAAGATCATGAGTACATATTCGACGAGAAAGGCACTATCACCACTAGGTGGATTAATTTGGTTTTTTTAGTATAAGTTAGCAAATAATTTCAGGTAGCAGTAGGACGGCTCCAGAGGCAAATAATTTAGTTTAGATCCCCTGAATCCTTCCTACTCAATTTTATTTTCTTGTAATCCCTAACCTCGAAACAGCCGCGAGTACTTCGGCTTCCCAAACTAACATAGTATTTATGGCAGTATAAACAATATTAAATGTCAAATAATGTGAAAAAATGAACAAATAATTTCGGCTCAGTTATGCCCATGTGGCGTTCGAGCCTTCCAAATAAACGAAAACGTAGAGAAAAAGCTATGGGAAAATTCCTGGAGGAATTTTTCGATGCATTCTTGCAGAAATATCTATAACAATTTCTGAAAGAATTGTGGGAGCATTACTTGGAACAAGCTCTGAAATAATCACTTTAGCAACCCCACAAGACGTCCATGGAAGAATTTACGATGGAAAAATTCCCGGAGAAGTACCCTGAGGAATTTCTGATGGTTCACGGAAGATTGCCACTGGCACTCTTAGTTCATAACTGTGAAAGTTCTCATAGAGCACAAGGTGAGGCAAAGGCTTTGTCTTAGTGTGGACGTTACGCCAAGAAGAAGAAGAAGAAGTCACAATTAATTATCAGTACAAACACATATCGCCACTGATTAAAGAATGCTTTATCTTAACTAGTCCGGTCACAGCCATCTCCTGGAAGAATCCTAGGAAATGGTAAAATAGACTACTTTATCATTTAATATATTTCTCGTCATTAACAATACTTGCAAGACATCAGAGATGCATTACAATGCATTACAAGCATTGAAGCGGCCAGACCTACTTTGCAGCGTCATTGAAAACACTTAAACAAAATCATAAAATAGCGGCATCTTGTCAACGGCTCCCTATAATGCACGAAATAGATGTGAAGCAAAAACGCTGGGAGTGACGTGACTACGAAAGTTAATGACACTTCATTGAAGCTCTTTTTCCTGGGACGGTATATAGAGATTTCCACCTCATGTCCTGGCCCAAAAGCCTAGACTTGACACACTAGTTTCACACATCAAGAAGGGGTGACTATGAAGTGCCATAATGTTTTCGGCACAACAGTCAGTGACGAATGAGTTGCAAACTCATGACGTTATTACCTTTATGGCTTGGAATTCTCGAGAATTGAAAAACTTTTTTATTACCTTAATAATTTGGTCATGATAATACACGCTTCTAGAAACAGTTAGAAGGTTTAAGCTTCACATCCCGAGTTCCATATTTCTAATTTAAAAGCCATTTTGCTGCTCAACTTTGAAGCTCATCTAAGCTTCATACTTCAAACGACAATGCAGCCTCATCCTCCCGCGGAGGGAACGACACAATCAATTATGCGAATTCCTTCTCCGGGCGCGTGTGTGTGTGTGATGCGGTCACGTCTAATTGAAGCGGAAATTGTGGCATTTCCGCTGCTCGCTCGCGAAAACCCTTCGCCAAACACAAACAGCCATTAATCGTAAAAGCAATTAGTGCCGAACAGAGTCGACAGTACAGGAGCTATGGCTAAGCCGCGAGGTACACTTGGAATGCGTGGTATCCTTGGTGAGGATGGTATCTGATCTGGGGTTGGAATAGAGGTTCTTACTACATGAGCATAGCTACGCAAACGAACAACCACGTGTTGACTTTCGCTAAATGAGCTGGAAGGTAGGTAATAAAGGATGGTACTTGCAGCTGGTACAAATACAGGATGTTTGATATTTGCTAAGACTATTGAAAAGCTGGCCTAATAGATGAAATCATTGCCATTCCAATTATCTAAATTAAAATTCTACGAACTGTGTCCGTCCAATCATTAGGATGAAAGAACTAGAGTTCGTTCGATTGTGCTCGATGTACGGAACGAGCAACATGAGCTCAGCTGCAAACAAAAGATTTCTCGGATAGTCTTGGAAAATTCAAAATTCAAAATAAACTCTGGGAATGAAAAGTAATCAGAGTCAGATCAAATGTGTGTTGCTTAGGCTCTTGCTTTTGATACTGTCTCAGCGAGTTCCGAAAGCCAAAACTAGCTTTCAGTGGACCAGAAATGTGTTTGATTTACACAAATAAAAATATATAATTTAAAACGTAGTAATAATAAGTTGGTCAATCTCTGGAGAAAATTCTGAAGAAATTCTTGGAGGAATATTTGATACAACTCGTAGAGGAATTCTTTCAGGAATTGCTTCAAATATTCCTCTGAAGTTTCCATTGGAAGTTCCATTAACAGAAGAAACTGAACCAAAACTATTGGCGTTTTGTAACGAAATCCTTCATTCCTCGCCACAGTGCCACAGTCCAACCTGTCCATCGAAGTCAGACTCCGAAAACAATAAACCAGTTTTGCTTCAGAAATGCGTAGAACAGAACTCAAAAACCATTCAATCCGGAGTCAAATCGCATTTGTAACTTCTCTCAACGGCAAAAGGCATATCTTCAACAGCAGCAGTCGGTCGAATACATACCTACCTATGATGTGGGAAGGTGCAGAGAGGTAGGTTTGAATGGTAGTCATGAATGAAAATGCACATTTTCCCCATTCATGTGGGGGTAGGCTGTTGGACTGGTAGTTGATGCTTGTGCCAGAGCCCCGTGGAGCAAGCAGTCATCATTTCAGAGGATGGCTGCTCCTGCTGCTGCTGCACTTATGGAAAGTTTCAGGCTCCCTTTCGATGGATGCTGAGATGAGCACGTTTACCGTAAAGTTGAGGGGGGATTATTTTATGAATAACAGTAGCAATGGAATCAGAAATTCACAACAAGATATTAATTGGAATGAATTTCAGTAGACTTCCTGCTTGAATAAGTAACTTATTGTTGGTAAGACATAGGACTTATTCTCTGCGACGATTTTTTTCCGATTTTTATTCGGAAAATTTTTAGAACTCTATGAACTTTGGGAATATTTTTGGGAATTTATTTGAGAATGTAATTGGCAATTACTCAGATTTTTGCCTTTCTCGTACACTAAGTGTACTGGAAAGGCTATATGTTCACTCCAAAAACGACTTTTTGATAGAAGGCTCGGAGGGTCAAGTCACATATACCAATCAACTCAGCTCGACGAATTGAGGTGATGTCTGTGTGTGTGTATGTGTGTGTGTGTGTATGTGTGTGTACAAATAAACTCACATCACTTTTTGGCAGTAAACCTCAACCGATTTCAATTGTTGTTGTTGTTGTTGGTTTTTATTAACGACCCTTTAATCAATCGTGATCATTCGGGTCGGAATACGAATTCAATACATAAAACTAAAACTAATATTTACAATTCACAATTTTCAATCAATATCGGAGTTTCGGTTCATTTGACGCGGAATCTGGTCCCATTGTTTCCTATTGAAAATGGTTCGGATCGGTCCAGCCGTTCCGGAGTTATGGCCATTTACGTGTTCCGGACCAGTACCCTTGGAAGGGGCCATACATAAAAATGTAACAAACACATACATGCGACCCATCAAACTGCGGCATTTTGGATAACCTGATGAACAGTTAGTAAGAAAACAGTCTCAGACCATATCTGAACCGGTAGTGTTCCGGAACCGGTTCCGGGAGTCCCACCGGAAGTGGCCAAATATAAAAGTGAACCAAATCCATGCATGCGATACATCAAATTGCGGCATTTTGGATAACCTGATGAACAGTCAGCAAGAAAACAGTCTCAGACCATATCTGAACCGGTAGTGTCCCGGAACCGGTTCCGGGAGTCCCGCCGGAAGTGGCCAAATATAGAAGTGAACCAAATCCATGCATGCGATACATCAAATTGCGGCATTTTGGATAACCTGATGAACAGTCAGCAAGAAAACAGTCTCAGACCATATCTGAACCGGTAGTGTCCCGGAACCGGTTCCGGGAGTCCCGCCGGAAGTGGCCAAATATAGAAGTGAACCAAATCCATGCATGCGATACATCAAATTGCGGCATTTTGGATAACCTGATGAACAGTCAGCAAGAAAACAGTCTCAGACCATATCTGAACCGGTAGTGTCCCGGAACCGGTTCCGGGAGTCCCGCCGGAAGTGGCCAAATATAGAAGTGAACCAAATCCATGCATGCGACACATCAAATTGTGGCATTTTGGAAAACCTGATGAACAGTCAGCAAGAAAACAGTCTCAGACCATATATGAACCGGTAGTGTTCCGGAACCGGTTCCGGGAGTCCCGCAGGAAGTGGCCAAATATAAAAGTGAACCAAATCCATGCATGCGATATATCAAAGCGCGAATTTTTTGATAACCCAATGAAAGGTTGGCATAAAAAAAGACTCAGACCATATCTGAACCGGCAGTGTATCGGAACCGGTTCCGAATGTCCCGCTGGAAGTGGTCATATATAAAAGTGATCCAAACCCATGCATGCGGCACATAAAACTACGGCATTTTCGATAACCTGATGAGCAGTTAGCAAGAAAACAGTCTCAGACCTTATATGAACCGGTAGTGTTTCAGAACCGGTTCCGGGTGTTCCGCCGGAAGTGGCCGTATATAAAAGTTGACAAAACTCTTGCATGCGGCAAATCAAATCACGGCTTTTTCGACAACTTGATGACCGGTTATTGAGGAAGTAGGCTAAGACCACATTATGGACTGTCAGTAGTGCCGAAACTAGTTCCCTCCGAAAGCGGCTAGATATTAAATTGAACCAAACCCATGGCTTTTTTGATAACCTAATAAACTTTAGCAAGCAAATAGGCTCAGACTATTTAAGAGACTATCGGTAGTGTTTCGCAACCGGTTCCAGGCCAGAAGTGACACCAAACCCATGCATGCGATACCTCAAATCACGGCTTTTTAGGTAACATGATGAACAGTTGCAAGAAAATAGACGCAAGCCCTATCAGTGTGTTACGGAACTGATTACGGGTATCCCGCCAGAAATGATCAAATATAAAAGAGAACCAATACATGCGACATATCGATGACTTATTCAGTAACAAGATAAACGGTTAACCAACAAATAATCTCAGATCATATTTGGGAGAACCGGTAGTGTTCCAGAATTGGTGACAAGACGAGTAACGCGTCGGAAGTGATAAAATATAGAAAGGAACTAAACCATAGCGGCGTTTTTGATAATCTGATAAACAGTCAACAAGAAAATAGTCTCAGGCCACAGTAGTTCGAAATCGGTTGCGGGTGTGATTTGATAGAAGTGAACCAAAACCATGCATGCGATACATAAAATCGCGGCATTTTCAAAAATTTGCCGAACGGTTAGCAAGAAAATAGCCTCAAATCACATCAATTTCCGGCTTTTCAGGTCACGTGATGAACAGTTGACAAAAACATAGCCTAAGACCATATTTGAGACAACCGGAATCAGTTCCAGGTGTCAATCCGGAAGTAGTCAAACGTAAAATTTAACCAAACCCATGCAAGCTGCACATCAAATAGCGGAATTATAAAGGTTAACAAAATAAATGTGAAAGCGATAAATCAAATTGTGGCTTTTTTGATAGCATGTAAACGTTGGGTAAGGCTTCATATATGCGAGAGAACGAAATCGTGACCAAACCACACCATTTCAGATTCCTGCGGTGTAAATGTATAGTAGGATGGATCAACGTTTTATATGAAAATATAATTTAATCGCGTCAACCTTATACAGTTTTTCAATCTCCAATCTCCTAATGCTTCTAAAATTACTGCTCACAATTTGGGTGTGGCTGGTTGAGCCCTCACTCTTCTCATTGCGATTGAAATTTGAATGGAAAATTTACATTTTCTGCATTTTCCTCGTAGGAAGATCAAATTTTACATGAATCGTGTTACCAATGATAATAAAATATAGCCTAAAATGTGCTGAAATAAACATTGGCGAAGATCACAAAGTGATCTGTGATTGTGAACCTTCTTCAAGCATTAGCTGACGCTCACCTTGCTGCCGTAGTGGGTGGAATGGGGTCACAATGACCCCAATACACGACTAGGGTTAAGATGGTCAAGCAGTCAACTGAGAGGTCTGATCTTTTTCTGCTCTGTTTTGTTGTTGAACATAACATCGGAATATGTATCATCAATAAGTTTCGAAAATCGATGATGGCTTTGTTTAAATTGTTGCTAGTGTAAAGTGTTTTCAGGATTCAGGAACATTTTGGCTAACGTCGAAGAAAAGTTTATGAGTACATATTCGACGAGAAAGGCACTATCACCACTAGGTGGATTAATCTGGGTTTTTTTAGAATTGTTGTTGTGAATTCCTTTGGACACTTTCTTAGTTACTGCTTTCACAATTCTAAAGATTTTTTTTTAAGATTACTTTTAGGAATTCTTATGATGATTTCTTTGCAAACTTTTTTCGCAATTCTTTAGAGATTTTTCAGGCAATTTCTTAAAAAAAACTTTTCTTATCAATTCTAAGAGAAAATGCTTTCGTAATGACATCGGGAAATTCTTCAGAGTTTTCTTTTAAAGTTGCTTCGGCAATTTATTTGAAAGTTTTCCTTTACATGTTATTTTTTTTTTTTGAAAATACTTAAGAAATTAATATGAGGATTTCTTCGTCACTATTCTATAAATTTCTTCACCATTTTTTACGAAAACTGATTGGGCAATGCTTTCGGCATTTCCTTTCAAAAGTTTATTCTTCAAATACCCTGCAAATTTTGATGGTCATGCCATTGGAACTACCATTGGTGAATTGCCAAGGAACAATTTCCTTGACAACAATTTGATCCAGCAATTATTTCGATTGATATTTTTGGAGGTTTCTTGGACTTCGATAACTCTTTTGGAATTTTGTTTTGCAACTCTTTCTTAAACTTCTAAAAAAAATTAAGAATTGATTTAGGTTTTGATTTTTTTTTTAAATACTCATGGCATTTTCTTTGCGAATTGTTCAGGGGCCGTCCATATACCACGTGGACAACTTGGAGGAGGAAGGTAGTTCCAGAAAACTGCAAGGGTGTTCCAGAAAGTTTTTTTTTAAAGAGCCCAAAAATAGGGGATTCCAAGGGACTTCAGAAGCGTTTCAGAGGAGATTGTTTTGGGGGACTTTTCTGGGCAGGTTTCGTTGGCGTTTTTATGGGATTTCGAGGGCATTTCAGACAGTTTCAGAAGCTTTCAGGAAGTTTTAGATGCGTTTTGAGTCATTTCAAAAGCGCCTCAAAGGTAGTTCAGGGTCGCTCCAAGGAGTTTTCAGGAACCTTTTAAGGGAGTTCCAAAAGGTTTCAGGGGCATTTCAAATGGAATACGGAGACCGCAAAGGCGTTCCAATAGTGAAGGACTGGGACCCCTGAAACACTTCCTGAGACAAACTAGAAAACCGGTAAGACCCCTGGCACGTTCTGTCACCCGCTGAGACGCCCTTGGAGCCCCCATGAAACTACCTAGGACCGTACCAGCATTTCGTATTGATATTTTTGGAGGTTTCTTGGATCTTTGTTTTGGAACTGACTTCGATAGCTGTTTTGAAATTTTGTTTTGCAACTCTTTTCAAAACTTATTAGGCAAAAAAATTGAGAAATGGTTTAGGTTATTATATGGACAACTTGGAGGAGGAAAGAAATTCCAGAAAGTTTTAATAGAGCTAAAAATAGAAGGTTTCAAGGGACTTCAGAGGCGTTTCAGAGGTGATTGTTTTAGGGGACTTTTCGGGGCAGGTTTCGTTGGCGTTTTTATGGGATTACGGGGGCATTTCAGACAGTTTCAGAAGTAAAAAGAGAATCGGGTTAAGTACTGTTCCTTTTAAATCCATTAAAAATTTGCATCCTTTGACAGATACGTATTCAGTTCGATTTGAGTCAAATGGCGTTTCAAGCCATTTCAAAAGCGCCTCAAGGAGTGTTCAGAGTCGTTCCAAAGAGGTTTCAGGAACCTTTTAAGGGAGTTCCATGAGGTTTTAGGGGCATTTCAAATGGATTACGGGAACCACAAGGGCGTCCCAATCATGAAGGGCTGGGACTCCTAAAACGCTTCCTGAGACAACCTGGAAAGCTGGTAAGTCGCCTGAAACATTCTGTGACCCGCTGAGACGCCCTTGGAGCCCCCGTGAAACTACTTAGGACCCCTAGAGTCTCCCAGAGATCCCCAGAAGCGCCTCCGCGACCTGTTTGTACCACCTGAAACCCTCTTAAACGCCCCTCAGACTCCTTGAAACTCCCCTGAGATCCCCTGAAGCACACTGAAGACCACCTGTAACTCTAAGTAGCCTCCTGAGACCTTCTTGTAACTCTGAGACTCCATGAAACACCTCTTAAACCTCCAGGTATGATTTGAAACGCCCCTGGAATCCCTTGAAATGTCCTGAGACTCAATGAAAACTCCCTGAGACCTCCTGAAACGCCTCTCAGACCTCCTGGTTTCACTAAATCCACCAGCAATTACAACTGAGAACTTAAGGTATCTTCTGAAGCCCCACAAAACCCTCTAAAACGCTCCTGAGACTTCCTGGAACGCCCATGAGATCCCCAGAAGCGCCTCAGAGACCTTTTCGAACCCCCAGAAGCCCTCTGAGGCCTCTTTGTACATACGAGCTTGAGTCCTACAGGAATCCCTTGAAAGCCCGTGCGACTCCATGAAGCCCATGTGACCCCTTGAAGCGCACCTGGAATCCCCTGATACTCCCTCAAGCACCCCTGAGATCTCCCGGTGGCCAAGGACGGGGGTCATGACGTGGAAAGAACATCACGATGATCCCTTTCAACTGCTCCGAGAAGTTTTAGGGCCGTTTCGAGCTATTTCAGGAGTGCCTCAAGTTGCCGAAGAACAATTTCTTAGGAAATTATTTCAGCGGTTTTTGGAATTTGATTCAGCAATTCCTATTGATATTTTTGGATCTTTGTTTTGAAATTGACTTCTATAACTCTTTTGGAATTTTGTTCTGGAACTCTTTCAAAAACCTATTCGGCAAAAAAAATGAGAATTAGTTTAGGTTATTATTATTTTTTTTCAATTACCCATTGCCTTTTCTTAGCGAATTCTTCAGAGACCGTCCATATACCTCGTGGACACAATGGAGGAGGAAGGTAGTTCCAGAAAACTGCAAGGGTGTTCCAGAAAGTTTTTTTTTATAGAGCCCAAAAATAGGGGGTTCCAAGGGACTTCAGAAGCGTTTGGAGATTGTTTTGAGGGACTTTTCTGGGCAGGTTTCGTAGGCGTTTTTATGGGATTCGGGGGACATTTCAGGCAGTTTCAGAAACTTTCAATAAGTTTTAGAAGCGTTTCGAACCATTTCAAAAGCCCCTCAAGGGTAGTTCAGGATCGTTCCAAGGAGTTTTCAAGAACCTTCTAAGGGTTTTCCAAAAGGTTTCAGGGGCACTTCAAATGGCTTACAGAGACCGCAAGGGCGTTCCAATAATGAAGGACTGGGACCCCTGAAACGCTTCCTGAGACAACCTGAAAAACTGGTAAGACCCCTGCACGTTCTGTGACCCGCTGAGACGCCCTTGTGGCCCCCTTGAAACTACTTAGGAACCCCAGAAACTCTCAGAGATCCCCAGAAGTGCACCTGAATCCCTCTTAAATGCCCCTGAGACTTCTTGAAACGCCCTTGAGATCCCCTGAAGCACTTCGGAGACCACCTGTAACCCTAGAGAGTCTCTTGAGACCTCCTTGTAACACTGAGATATCATGAAACGCCTCTTTAACCCGCAGGTATTCTTTGAAACGCCCCTGGAATCCCTTGAAATGTCCTGAGACTCAATGACACCCCTCAGACCTCCTGCTACTCACTGAATCCACCTGAATCGACCTTGAGACCTTCAGATACCTCCTGAAGCCCCCATAAAACCCTCTAAAACGCTCCTGAGACTTCCTGGAACGCCCATGAGATTCCCAGAAGCGCCTCAGAGACCTTTTTGAACCCTCAGAAGCCCTCTAAGGCATCCTTATACATATGAGCTTGAGTCCTACAGGAATCCATTGTAAGCCCATGCTGGAAGCGCACTTGGAATCCCCTGATACTCCCTGAAGCACCCCTGAGAACTCCCGGTGGCCAAGGACTGGAGTCTTGAAGTAGAAAGAACATCACGATGATCCCTCTCAACTGCTTCGAGAAGTTTTAGGGCCGTTTCGAGCTATCTCAGGAGTGTCTCAAGTTGCCGAAGAACAATTTCTCAGGAAATTATTTCAGCAAGTTTTGGGATTCGTACCAGCAATTCGTATTGATACTTTTGGAGGTCTCTTGGATCTTTGTTTTGAAATTTACTTTAATAACTCTTAGGGGTTGTTCAAATATGACGTCCATCATTTAGGGGGGAGGGGGGGTATGAGAAAGTGTGACACATCATGTATAAGGTATACGAAAAAGCGTGACAGTGGGGGGAGGGGGGGTCTAAAGATCCGGAAAAATTATGGACGTCACATTTGAATCGACCCTATGGAATTTTGTTTTGCAACTCTTTTGAAAACTGTTTCAGAAGGTTTAAATAGAGTCCAAAAATAGGGGGTTCCAAGGGACTTCAGAGGCGTGTTTAGGGGACTTTTCGGGGCAGGTTTCGTTGGCGTAGACAGTTTCACAAAGTTTCAGGAAGTCTTAGAGGCGTTTAGAGCAATTTCAAAAGTACCTCAAGGAGCGTTCAGGTTCGTCCAAAGGAGGCTTCAGGAACCTTTTAACCCTCCTTTGGCATTTGGGATAATTTTTTACCCAAACAGTACACTACGTCAGCGAGCTGTCCCCGACGTAATGCAAAAGGAAGGTTAATAGAGTTCCATGTGGTTTCATGGGCACTGAAACGCTTCCTGAGACAACCTGAAAAGCTGATAAGACCCCTGGAACGTTCTGTGATCCGCTGAGATGCCCTTGGAGCTTCCGTAAAACTACTTATTACCCCCAGGGACTCTCACAGATCCTCTGAAGTACCCCGAAGTAGCCTGCTTAGACCTCCTTGTAACTGTAAGACTCCATGAAACGCCTCTTAAACCTCCAGGTACTCTTTGAAACATAATCTGTGTCACAAAGCTGATGCCTTTACTACTAGGCAAACAGGAACAGCAGGTAGCCTGAGACCCTAACAAGGCGTGGATGCAAAGCAGCATTAGCCAAATCCGAGGTAAGAATTCAGTTCATGAGAAAGATCATACATAATAAGCAAACATAGAAGTACCTCAAATCGAATATAGATCCAGGGTTTCCCAGACCAATAGAGATGGAGCATAGTTGTGTGAAAGTAGATTGCAGCTAGATCCGTTAAAGTAAGTTATTTGCGTTTAAATTTATAGTGGCCATTAGTAGAAACTTCCTGTTATAGGAATAACTTCCACAATTAAATAAACTCATCGAGTTTGGACCTAGCTACCGCCGGTTTGTCCGCAACAGCTACTGAGACACCTACAAAGCTGCTAAGGCTCCTGGAATTCTCTGAGGTCCGCTGAGACGCCCCTGAAGTCCCCATGAAACAGCTGAGGATCCCCAGAGATCCCTAGAAGCTTCCCTGAGACCTCTTGAAACGCCCAGAGACCTCATGAAACCTCTCTCTCCACCGCCCCAAGCCCCTGAGAACTCCTTGTAACTCTGAGACCCCATGTAACTCCCCTGGAAATTCCATCCTGAAACGCCCACGGAACTCCTTGTAATCCCCTGGGATCCCCTGAAACACCCGCGGTAGATCTCCTGGTACGCCGCAAAAACGCCCATGAGACATTCAGTTACCTCTGCTGATGAAAAAGTGCCCCAGAGACCTTTTCGAACCCCCCAGAAGTGCTCTGGAACCTCCTTGTACCTCTGAGACCCAATAAAACGTCTTCAGTCTAAAACCCCCTGAAAATCTCTTTAGACCTCCAGATACTCTCAGAAACGCCCCAGGGAACCTTCTGAAGTCGCCTTGGCCAACCAACCCCCCCCCCCCCCCAAATGACTCCACAGGCGCCTTGAAAGACCCCTTAGACCTCCTGGTACCCGCTGAATCCTCCTGCAACGACACTGAAACATCCTTGAGAATGACAGGACCCCCCTTTGACCCACTGGAACCCCCTGAAATCCTCTGAAACCCCGTGCGACTCTATGGTACACTATGAAACCCCCTGAAAAGCCCCCGATATTGCCTGAAGTACCCCTGAGACCCGGTGGTCAATGAATAGGATCATGATGCGGAAAGAGCCTCACGATGATCCCCTCCAACATCTCCGCTTCCACTCTCTGGAGATTGCCTTGTAGGAGCCAATACACCTCTTGTCTTGGCCTTCACGATCCTACAGGCATCACCCCAGGGATTCGCATTGGCACTCTGACAGAGACCCGCAAAGCAGGTCATTTTGCTTACCCATACTTCGGTCTTCGTCCTGCACCTTGCTGCCCCTTTCTCTACCCGCTGCCTGCTATTGTTGCAGTCGATACTGTACCGCACCGTGAGGTGATCGCTGTGAGTGTAACTATCGTCATCTCTACAGTTCGTTCGAACTACTCGTTACGCCAGGACTACAAAAAGTAACGTCGATGATCGACTTGTGTCCTGGTTCTTGGCATTTGGGGGGAGCTACTGGTGGCTCGTGCAAGCCCACCTTGACCTACTCTATTTTAAAAGGCTTGTAAGCGTCCACCACAGGTACCTGTACTGCTACCCGGGTCCCTGTCGGCTACTGTTGCCGCAGTGCCGCGACAAGTTCTTCCGCGTCAGTGATCTCGTGTAAGGTATAATGCTGGAGATGGCCAAGATCTACGAGTTTGGCGTCGCTTCTCATTGCCTACAAGACTTCCGTGTACTCTTAATGACGAGCGCTTCACGCTTCTCGTGCATGGCACCTGCCCTCCTACGTTTCTTAGGCCTGGTGTCTCTACGCTCCTGCACGTCCTGTGATTTCTTTGTTTCTTTCGCTCTACTGTGGTCGGATGCTGAGGACCTATCAATGGTCGCAATTCCCTGTTCCCTTCGATCCTGGACGAACCGGCCTACTCATCTTTCCTACTCATCCTCCGTCTGGGTAGACTTTAGAACCTTCAGCCGTAATTGACTTACGAAGTCTAATATGGACCTACTTGGGGTCCTTCGAGGACGCAAAGTCAATGTCAATGGAGTGAAGCTGCTGCGCAGTTACATACCTCTATCGCATCTTTGTTTTTGTCGATGGCCCTTCTTATCAACCGTTTCGTTCAATTTCTCACCCAACCCAACCGAGCCGGGCAGGAAATGGAGCTTCCTACGTTAACTCATGACTCATTCCTCGGCACGGGTCGCTTTACACCTTAAATTGGGGTTAGTAGCCCTATTCTTAGCCGTCAAATACAAGTATGTATGCATATGTGTAAGTGTTTAAATGAGTTAGTGAGTCAGTGAGTAAGTCAGTTGGAGTGTTAACGAGTATGTGAGAGTAAGTGTATTAGCGAGTGAATTAGTAAGTTAATCAGTAAGTGAGTTATCAACTGAGTTATTGAATGAGTTCATAAATGAGGAAGTTAATGAGCGAGCGAATGAATGAGTGAGTTGGTGAATAAGGAAAGGAGTGAGTGAGTAAGTGAGTTGGAGAAAAAGAGTGAAATAGTCAAATAGTTAGTAAGCCATTTAATAAGTGATTTTGTGAAATAGTGAGTTTCAGAGAAAATGAATGAGTAAATTAGTGAGTTGGTGAATTAAGAGCAATCGAGAGATTCATTGATTTGGTGCGTGGAGTAGTGAATAAATAAGATATGCGTGTGTGAGCTTATATGTTAGTGAATTAGTGAATGAGTAATTTTGTCAGTGAGTGAATGTGAGTTAATGAATAAATGAGAGTGAGTCTGTTCGTGACTTAATGTGTTGGTGATAGAGTGAGTAAATTAATGAATTAGTGATCAAGTGAATGAGTTAGCGAGTGAGTGAAGCTGATAGTGAGTAAATGAGTGAATTAATGAATTAGTGAGATATATGGGGAGTTAATGAGTGATTTAGTAAACAAGTGAGTTGATAAGTTAATGAGTGGTGGAGTTAGTGTGTAAATGTGTTGGTAAAATAGCGAGTAAGTTAGTGAGTTTGTGAATAATGAAGTAAGTTTATAACTTAATGAGTAAGTGAATTCATAAGTAAGTAAATGATCCTTTCAATGCGTAAGTGATGTAGTGAATTAGTTGATAAGTGGGTGAGCAGTCTAGTGGTAGCTAGTAAGTCAGTGTATTAGTAAGTGAGAGATCCTTTTGGTGAATGAATGTGGCTAACTGACACTGAGGATGATTACAAGTGGTAATCAAAATAAGCGTATGTGTCAAAAGATAAGCAAATTGGGCGGAATTAAAAGGTACAAAACTGGTTACACACATTCGAATAAATTTAAATGTTTAATGTGTTGTCAACGAGTGTTCAACTCTCCCCCACTTAACGGTACACACATGCCTCCCAAAGAACTCCACGCATCAGGACATGTTCGACTTCAGCGTGCTGCTGCTGATGCTGCTGGGTGCTCAAATCGGACAAAGGACCAACCGGGCCCTAATCAAAACTGTGAAGCATACACACTGAGGCGCACTGAGGCTCACGAATCCCGAACCGGAGATGATGGTTTCGCTTTTGAATAAATAGTACCTTCCTGTTCAAATAACTGGAGCACTTATCCGCCAGTTTCAACCAGTGCCAGTGTATGAATATGAATGAACTTTCGCTCTCTGCTTCTCTGCCTCTGAACTCTTAATCAAGTTGGGTGTGGAACGGTTAATACTCGGGAACGGAGTGCATTACAGTTCGGGCAAGAATGGCATTGCGTCTGCTTGCCAAATTGATTTGCGAAATGTTTCCCACCGTACCTACTTGGAATACCCAGAAAGGAAAATTATATCCGGGGCAAAATTAATGAACCCGGAGCTCTATTCATCTCTCTGGCACCCCAAACCACCACCCAGTAAGTCAGTGAGTGGGTGGGTGGTTTGCGTCAATTAAGAGGCTCTCTTTGAACGGTTACCAGGAAAGGCAACCGGAGTTACGAAGTTATTTAAATACCGGAAAGGATTTGTTTCGTGTTTGTTGGAAATCTCGGAATTTTTAGGATTATGAGAGCTGTTGGGGTTTCTTGGTTTAAATTATACAAAGGCGGGCGTCATTACCATTTTTATTGGTGCAAAATAAAAAATTATTGCAACCAAAAAAAAATCACGACAACTAGAAGGCCAATAGACGGATGCACCGATGAACTGAATTCATCGCGGTCCGAGAATTTTGACACTAGAGCAGGGCCGCTTCCAATCAGAAGTGAACAATTTCCAATCAGAATTTAACAATTCTGATTGGGAATGGCTCCGCTCAAGTGTCAAAATTCTCGGACCGTGATGAATTCGGTTCATCGGTGCACTCGTCTATATGACAGGTAAAACAGAAGAACCATACACTGAAAGACGGCTTGCGGTAATGGCAAGCATACAAATGTTTTCAAATTTACCACAGCAAAACGTGATTATCAACCCACCAACGCTTCTTGTGTGCGTTTTGTTTCTTCTCACATCAACCGGTTCGATAGCCGAGTGGTAGCGAGCGAGCTTGGTGATCTCAACATTCTTGGTTCGAATCCGGTTGCCAACAGAATCCTTTTTTAATTGTAAGTCGGGTCCATGGTAAAATTTAAAACATAATTCTGTTGAATTGAAACGAAACTCAGTCTGCACAAATTTAATGGCGTTGTGTAATTAAATTGACCCTCAGAATAGTAATTTCAACCGCAAGCCGTCTTTCAGTGTGTACTAATCAGAAGAAATGCGAAAGTCTCAATCTCAAGAAGTTCGGATAAGCAGGTTACTAGCGTGCGCAGGTTCTTGCTGAGGGGGGGTACTTCAATGATGGTGCAATATATGATCATGGTGCAAAATAGAATCATGGTGTTACACGCTTTATGAATTCCCAAGAAGGGGTTTCTACATGCTGTGGTGCTAACATCGCCAAATACTTCATATTGGGATTCTGGAGACGGCTTTGAATGGTGATAATTTCAAGGCAAAGCAAAACTTCAGTATGAAGTCATAAACTAGACTCTTATAAAATTTTATAAACGTATCAAATCAATGCAATGTCGAGAAATTTATCAATTATACAAAAAAGTCGTTGTGAAAGAATTTCAATCTTGGACGATTAGTATTGCTAACGTTAGAGAAGACTCCATAGATTGAATCAGAATTCCTAGACAATTCCTATCGGAATCCTTGTTGCAATCTACAGAGATTCCTCCAGGATTCCTCCGAGGATTCGTGCATGAAATCCTGCAGGAATTCCCCCAGAAATTCTTCCAGGAATTCCTCCATACATTCCTCCAAATGCCTTCAGGGATTCCTTCAGAAAATCCTAAAGGAATTTCTCCCAGAGCTCTGCCAGGATTTTTTCCAGAATTGTTCCAGGAATTCCACCAGGAATACCTCCAGGAATTCCTCTAGAGATTCCTACTGAAATTTCTTCAAGGAAAAATCCTTTAGGAAAGTATGCCAGAATTCCTCCAATATTTTCTTCAAGAATTGCTCCACGGATTCCTCCAGAAAATCCTGAATAAATTACTCACTCAACTCTTCCAGGAAATCCTCATGGAGTTCCTCGAGAAATTCCTCCATGGATTCCTCCAGGAAATTCTCAAAGAATTTCTTCAGGAACTTCTCCAGGGATTCATCCGTAAATTACTCAAAAATCCTCCAAAAATTCCTCCAAGGATTCATTCTGTAATATCTCGCGGATATCCCATAGAAATTCATCTAGGAAGCCTCAAAAGTTTCTCCAGAAATCCCACAAAGAAATCCTGCTCAAATTCCTTCAGAAATTTCTACAAAAATTCCTCCAGTAATTTCTCCACAAATTCCTGCATGAATTCCTCCATGAATTTCTCCAATTTCTTCAGAAATTCGTTCATGAAGTCCTCCAAGAATTTCTCGCGGAACTCTTCAAGGAATTCCTCTAGAGATTGCTGCAGGAATTCCTCCAGAAAAAAATCTAAGAATTTTGGAATTCATCCATAATATCCTCCAGGGATATTTCCAGAAAATGCTTCAGGAGTTCCTCCAAGAAGCCCTAAACATTTCTCCAAAAATACCTCAAAGAATTCCTTCGAGAATTCCTCCAGGAATTCCTTCATTCATTCCTCCAAAAATTCTTTCAGAAATCCCTCCTGAAATACTTCCAGGAATTCCGACAGGGCTTCCTCCAGCAATTTCTGCAGGAGTTCCTCAAAAAGTTCCTCCACGGATTTCTCCATAAAATCCTAAAGAAAATTTCTCCCGGAACTCTTCCAGGAATTCCTCGAGAAATTTCTCCAGGGTTTCGTCCATAGATTTCTTCATATTTTTTTAGGATTTTTTTTTCTGAAATTTCTCCAGGAGTTTCAGGAGTTTCTTCCGAAATTTTTCCAGGGATTCCTCCAGGAATTTCTCGCAAATATTTTTCCAGAAATTCCTCAAAGAATTGCTCTTGGAGTTTCCCCAGAAATTTTTCCTGGAATTCCTGCATAATTTTTTTCAGGATTTATTTCCAGAAAAACCTTTAGGTAATCCAAGAGGGAATTTTCTAAACTTTTCAACTGAAATTGCTCCAGAAATTCCTCCATGGACTTATCCTGGGGATCCTATAGAGATTCCTCGAGGGATTTATCCTGGAATTCTTTCAAAATTTCCTCCAGGGATCCCTCCAAGAATTTCTCCACACGTTCCTCCAGGAAGTCTTTCAATGATTCCTTTTTGAACGCCTCAAGTGATCCTTCCAAAAATTCCTTCTGGGATTCCTTCTTAAATACCTCCAGAAATTTCTTCAAGGATTCGTCCAGAAATTTCTCCTGGTATGCCTCCACGGATTCCTCCTGATGTTCCTTTTGGAATTCCTCAAAAAATTCTTTGCGGAATTCTTCCACGGATTCCTCCAGGAATTCTTCCAAGGTATTCTTGCCTCCAGGTATTCTTCCAGGAATTCCTACACGTATTTCTCCTGAAATTCTTCCAGAGATTCCGCCCGGGAATCTTCCAGAGATTTTCCAGGAATTATTCCTGGGCTTCGCCAATGAATTCCTCCAGAAACTCCTCCTGGAATTCATCCAGATATTCCTTCAAGAATTTCTCCAGGATTCCACCCGTAATCCTTCCAGGAATCCCTCCAGGAATTCCTCCAGTATTTTTTTCCAGGAATTCAGGGATTCCTTCAGGGATGCATTAATGAATTTCTTCAGTAATTCCTAAACAAAATCCTCCAGAAATTCCTCCAGGAATTCTTTTAGAAAGTCCTAGAGAAGTTCCTTCAGACACTCCTCCAGAAATGTCTCCAGAAAACCTTGTATAATTCTCCAGTAAATGCCCCGGGCATTCCTTTAAGATTTCTCCAGGAATACCTCCAGGAATACCTCCAGGAATTCCTCTTGAGATTTCTCCTGAAATATCTTCGAGGAAAAATCCTCCAGGAAATTCTTAAGGAATTTCTCCATGGAAAATTCTCTAGGAATATCTGACAGAATTTCTTCAATATTACCTCCAGGGATTCTTCCAGGAATTCCTCCGCGGATTTCTCCAGAAAATCCTAAAGGAATTTCTTTCGGAACTTTTCCGGGAATTCCTCCTGGAGCTGCTCCAAGGATTTCTTCATGGAATCCTTCAGCAATTTCTCCGGGAATTCTTCCATATTTTTTTTTCAGAAACTCCTAAAAAAATCCTTCAGAAGTTCATCGCATAGTTCCTTCAGACATTCCTCCAGGAAGCCTTAAATATCTGTCCAGAAATTTCTGAAAGAATTCCTCCAGGAATTCCTCTAGTTATTCCTCCAAGAATTCATCAATGAATTCTTCCAAAAATTTATTCAGGAATTTCTACAGAAATACCTCCCAAAATGCATACAGGAATTCCTCCAGGATTTTTTTCCAGGGAATCCTCAAGGAATTCTTCAGATATTTCTCCAGAAAATCCTCCATGAGTTTCTCCTGGAATTTCTCCTGGCATTCCTCCAGGAAGCCTGAAACATTTCTACAAAAATATCTCAAATATTTTTTTTCGGGAATTCCTCCAGGAATTCTTCCAAAAATTCATTCGGAAATTTATCGTGAAATACTACCAGGAATTTATGCATGGATTCCTCCAGGATTTTATGCAGGATTTTCTCAAGGAATTCCTTCACGGACATCTCCAGAAAATTCTAAAGAATTTTCTTCCGGAACTCTTTCTAGGAATTACTCCAGTAAATACTTGAGAAATTCCTCCAGGGATTTTTCCATGGATTTCTTTGGGTATTTTTTTAAGAATTTCTCCAGAAATGTTCCCAGGGACTTCTCTCGGAATTCCTCTAGGTGTTCCTCTAGATAATTCTCTAAAAATTCTTCCAGGAATTCCTACACGGATTTCTCAAGAAAACTCTGAAAAATCTCCCGCAACTTTTCCAGGATTTCCTCTAGAAATTCCTCGAGAAATTTCTCCAGGGACTTCTCCAAAAAATTTTTCAGGTATTCCTCTAGACATTCATCAATGAATTTCTTGAGAAATTCCTTAAAATCCCTCTAGAAATTCCCCCAGGAATTCCATAAAAAAAATCCTCGAGGAGTTCTTTCAGTCATTCCAGGAAGCCGCAAATATTTTTTCCAGAAATTCCTCAAAGAATTTCTCCAGAAATTCCTTCAGAAATTCTTCCAGGAATTCCTGCATATTTTTTCAGGAATTTCTCCAGAAAACGTCTAGGAAATCCAAAAGGTATTCTTGTATGGTTTTCTCCTGAAATTACTCCTGGAATTCCTCCATGTACGTATCCTGGGGATTCTCCAGAGATTTCTACAGGGATTAATCCTGAATTTTTGTCAGAATTTCCTCCAGGGATTGCTCTAAGAATTTTTCCACGGATTCCTTCGAGAAGCCTTAAACTGATTCCTGTGGCGACGTCTGGAGTGATTCTCCTAGAAATTCCTTAAAAGATTCCTCCATAAATTTCTTCAGAGGTTCCTTAAGACATTTCTTCACGGATTCCTTCTGCAAATTTTCCAGGGATTCCTCCTGATAGTGTCCAGGGATTCTCCAAAAATTTCACCTGGGATTCTTCAAGAATTTCTTTGAGGAATTTCTCCACGGATTTCTCCAAGAATTCTTCCAAGGCATTCTTGCATTCTGGAAGGTCTCCTGAAATTCTTACAGAAATTCCGTCCGGAAAATTTTCAGGGGTTTCTCCGGGGTTTTGTCAATGAACTCCTCCAGCAACCCCTCCTAGAATTCCTCCAGAAATTCCTTCAAGAACTCCAGAAATTTATCCATGGATTCCTCCAGGAATTCTTTTACGGATTTGTCCAGGGATTCCTCCTGTAATCCTTCCAGGAATTCATCCTGGAACGATTCCCAGGATTCTTTCAGGAACTCTTCCAAGGATTTCCGTACGGATTTTCCAAAGCTTCCTTTAGCAAGCTATCCAAGGATTCCTTTACTAGTGTTTCCAGAAATTCCTCCGTGGATTTCTCCATACATTCTTCCAAGGACTCCTCTTAAAATTCTTTCAGGGATTTAATTTTAAATTCTTTCAGGGATTCATTTTGAAATTCTTTCAGGGATTCATTTTGAAATTCTTTCAATGATTCCGAAAGGGATTCCTTCAGTAATTTCTCTCGGAATTACACCAGGGATTTATCCTGGAATTCCTTCAGGAATTCCTCCTAGGATTACAGCAGGGATTTTCCCAGAAATTGTCCAAATCTTTCTCCAGGGTATCTAAGGATTCCTTTAGGAATGCCTCCTCGGATTTCATCTAGTGTTCCTCCTGAAAATGCTCCAGGAAGTCCTTTTGGAATGCCTCCACGGATTACTCCATAAAACCCTCTAAGAAGTCCTGCAGAAATTTCTCCAGAAATTCTTCAACAGATTCTTCCAAGGATTTCTTCACCGATTCCTCCAGAAATTTCGAAATTCCGACTGAAATTCTCTCAGGGATTCCGCTAGGGATTCCTCCATAGATTCCTCCAGAGATTTCTCCAAGAATTCCTGCTCGGAACTCTTACAGGAATTATTCCAGGAATCCCTCGAGAAATGCCTCGAGGGCTTCTTCCATTTATATTCTCAAGTTTTTTTTTTTGGAAATTCTTAAGTAATTTATCCAGGAATTTCTCGAAATACTTTTTCAGAAATTCCTCCATGAATTCTTCCAGGAATTCCTCTACGGATTTTTCCAAGAATTCATCTACGGATTCCTCTTGACAATTCTTCAAGGATTCGTTTAGGAATGCCTACAGGGATTGCTTCAGAGATTCCTCCTGAAATTCATTCAGAGACTCCTCCAGCAGTTTTTGAGACCTTCATTCAAGAATGAGTTCTTTCAAGCACTCATTTAGTAATGCTTCTATGGATCACTAGCGTGCACAGGGGGGGGGAGGCGAGAGCTCAAGAGAAATATATGGTAAGAATAAACTAGTCTGGATCAGATAAAGAATATGTAGATAAAACAAAACCGAAGATATAAGAATGTAGTACCAATTAATCCATGTAGTAGTTTCACAACGTCCGAAGGTGATGACGGTTCGGAACAGAATGCTTACTGCTACTTGTCATGGCTTGCTGTAATACAAATACTCGCCTACTACACGGCATACATTATCACAAGGCAGGCTAGTTACCTGTGTAAACCTCCATTTTAAACGTAAACGTGTGACGTCGTTTTTATCGTCCATTCACGTTGATCAAATTGGTGTGGAGTACTAGAGTATTGTGTTCACACCTTCCTTTGAACGATTTGAAATGCGTCATCAAAAAACTGTCAGATTTCCGGAATATATCACCTTCTGTACACCGTGGCCTACTACATCACTCCTCCATTCTATTTGTTTTTTTTTTTATTGCGATAAAAACGATTTTTTTTTCCAACAGGCATAAATATCTCGTAACTGTATCAATAGTGTACCTTATACTCTTTTCCCATAAATATCGATTTTTTAAGAGACTCTTGAATATCGAAATTGAATATAACGTCGACGTTAGTTCTTTCTACTAACACATCAATGTATTTATCTCATATTTTTTCCAGTCTCATTTTTATTCATGTCAAACATCTAACAGCCTTTTAGAATTCTAATCCAATTGATTAATCTCAATCATTTTAGCTTGTTTTCCAATAACTGTGGACTGGAACCACAAGTTCCCTTCGCATTTGATCATTACTGGACCAGTCTAATGGTCTGGAATCATCGTTCCCTACATTTGTCTACCCAAATGGCCTGGATCCCTTGAGGATCGCTTCATATAGGGATAAATACGAAGAGTGCTGAAAATCGAGTTTTGCAACGAGTTCCATTTTTATGCAATGATATTTTTCATTATGCAACTATTTTTCACTACGCAGCTCATTTCAGTTGCACAATGAACCGGTATGAAAAAATAGGTCATTACGATGCTGAAATGAGTATTATAAAATATAAATTATGATACTGAGTTGCATAAATTAAATAAACTTCAGCTAGGTATTAGCAGTAACTAACGACCATTTGATGTTCTCCTCCACATATAATTCCATTTTCCAATTCGTCGATTCCACTCCATTGGACAGCGCGCCTACAAATTTCAACTCATTTCCACTACCCACCCGAAAATCGTTTGATCTCTTAAACTTTTTCAGCCATGCTGAATAACCTAGGTAGGTAGGTTGCTCACATGTATTCTGAAACCGGCAAAAAGCAGCACGCTCATGCCAATAATTTCCGGACGCAGCCAAATTTGCTCGTTATTTACACACCGAAGCTCGGAATAATCGAATCCTGGATTGGAGCACCAACACAACACGTTTACCTACCTACCTACCTATTGCTCATCGAACTGGCAACGCCGGCAACTGACTGGCGCGAATTCGATTTGCACTGCAATTGAATCCTTCCACATGTTGGCGAATGTGGACATACCTATGTGGGGCCTATCGTTTACTCTGACTACCTACTAGCTAGCTGTATCATCCGATCCGATAACGTGAATAAACGTTCCGATGATGCGAGAATTTCCAGCCGGAGTTCTTGTATTCAAATGGGTGTAACTGATTCTTTGGACGTTGAGGGAACACTAACCGATTTGCAGTTGAAATTTTCTTCATTACACCCTATTGAAAAACTTTCACTAGAAGTTCGTATCGATCACATGCCTATTTTTTTCAAGGAACTGGAGTTCTTTTTTGTTCTACCGAAAGTATTGCAACTAAAATCAATTTCCATCAGTTTAAATAATACTCAACAGTGTGTATTTCTGTTTGTCTATATTTGATCCGATTTTGATTTGGTTAGCTGAAAAAACAAATTGACGATTTCATTCAAACCAGTAGTGCTGCAGTGGCTACCCGATAAGAAGTTAATATGGGAATGACATTAAATTCAAATATTTGATTATTCATTAGGAAATATTTCAGTCATCAAATTCCTTAAGGAATCTACGGAGGGATTCCTGGGGGAATTCCAGGAGGATTTTTCTAGAGAAAACATTGAAAGAATTCCTGCAGGAATTTTTGAAGGAATTCTTGTAGGAATCCTTGGCAAATTTTTTTAAAGGAACTTCTGTAGGAGTTCCTGTAGAAATTCCTGGAGGAATTCCTGTAAAAATCCTTGAAGGAATCATTGGATGAATTCGTGGCAGAATTCCAAGAGGAATTCCTGGAGGAATGCCTGAAAAACCCCCTGGAGGAATCCTTAGATGAACTCCTGGAGGAAACCCTGGAGGAATTTCTGGATGAATTAGTTAAGGAATTCCTGAAGAAATTTCTGGAGGAATTCCTGTCGAGGAATTCATGCAGGAATCTCTAGAGGAATTTCTGGAGAAATCCCCGAAAGAACTCCTGGAGGAATCCATGGAGGAATCCCTGAAAGAACTCCCGGTTGAATCCCTGGAGAAATCCCTGGAGGAACTCCTGGCGAAGTTCCTGGAGTAATCCGTAGAGAAATTCCTGGAGAAATTCGTGGCGAAGTCCCTGGAGGAATCCCTGAAGGTACCTCTGAAGTAAATTCCTGGAAGAATCCCTGGAGAAATTTCTGAAGAAATTCTTGGAGGAATCCCTGGAGGAATCCCAGAAGAAATTTCTGGAGGAATTCCTGGAGAAGCTCCTAGAAGAATCCCTGGGGAAATTCCTGAAGGTATCCCTGGAGGAATCCCTGGAGAAACTCCTGGCCTCCCTGGAGGAATCCCTGGAGAAATTCCTAGACGAATCCTTGGAGGAACTGTTGGAGGAATCCCTCGAGGAATTCCTGGAGAAATCCTCGAAAGAACTCCTGGAGGAATTCATGGATGAATCCCTGAAAGAACTGCTGGAGGAATCCCTGAAGGTACCGCTGAAGAAATTCCTGGAAGAATCCCTGGAGAAATTCATGGAAGAATCTCTGGAAAAATTTCTGATGGTATTCCTGGAGGAATCCCTGGAGGAATCCCTGGAGGAAATCCTGAAGGAATTCTTGGAGGAATCCCTGGAGGAATCCCAGAAAAAATTTCTGGAGGAATTCCTGGAGAAGTTCCTAGAAGAATTCCTGGGAAAATTCCTGTAGGAACTCCAGGAGGAATCCCTGGAGAAACTCCTGGCATCCCTTGAGGAATCCTTGAAGAAATTTCTAGAGGAATCCATGGAGGAACTCTTGGAGGAATCCCTGGAGGAATTCCTGGAGAAATCCCCGAAAGAACTCCAGGAGGAATCCATGGAGGGATCCCTGAAAGAACTCCTGGATGAATTCCTGGAGGAATCCCTGAAGGAATTCCTTGAGGAATCCCTGGAGGAATTCCTGGAGGAATCCCTGGAGTAATTCCTGGAGGAATCCCTGGAGGAATTCCTGGAGCGACCCCTGGAGGAATTCCTGGAGGAATCCCTGGAGGAATTCCTGGAGGAATCCCTGGAGGAATTCCTGGAGGAATCCCTGGAGGAATTCCTGGAGGAATCCCTGGAGGAATTCCTGGAGGAATCCCTGGAGGAATTCCTGGAGGAATCCCTGGAGGAATTCCTGGAGGAATCCCTGGAGGAATTCCTGGAGGAATCCCTGGAGGAATTCCTGGAGGAATCCCTGGAGGAATTCCTGGAGGAATCCCTGGAGGAATTCCTGGAGGAATCCCTGGAGGAATTCCTGGAGGAATCCCTGGAGGAATTCCTGGAGGAATCCCTGGAGGAATTCCTGGAGGAATCCCTGGAGGAATTCCTGGAGGAATCCCTGGAGGAATTCCTGGAGGAATCCCTGGAGGAATTCCTGAAAGAATCCCTGGAGGAATTCCTGGAGGAATTCCTGGAGGAATTCCTGGAGGAATCCCTGGAGGAATTCCTAGGAATCCCTGGAGGAATTCCTGGAGGAATCCCTGGAGGAATTCTTAGGAATCCCTGGAGGAATTCCTGGAGGAATCCCTGGAGGAATTCTTGGAGGAATTCCTGGAGGAATTCCTGGAGGAATCCCTGGAGGAATTCTTGGAGGAATTCCTAGAGGAATTCCTGGCGAAATTCCTGGAGGAATTCTTGGAGGAATCCCTGGAGGAATTCCTGGAGGAATCCCTGGAGGAATTCCTAGAGGAATCCCTGGAGGAAATCCTGGAGAAATCCCTGGAGCAATTCCTAGGAATCCCTGGAGGAATTCCTGGAGGAATCCCTGGAGGAATTCTTGGAGGAATTCCTAGAGGAATTCCTGGCGAAATTCCTGGAGGAATTCTTGGAGGAATCCCTGGAGGAATTCCTGGAGGAATCCCTGGAGGAATTCCTGGAGGAATCCCTGGAGGAATCCCTGGAGGAATCCCTGGAGGAATCCCTGGAGAAATCCCTGAAGGAATCCCTGGAGGAATCCCTGGAGGAAACCCTGGAGGAATCCCTGGAGGAATCCCTGGAGGAATCCCTGGAGGAATTCCAGAAAGAATCCCTGGAGGAATTCCTGGAGGAATTCCTGGAGGAATCCCCGGAGCAATTCCTAGGAATCCCTGGAGGAATTTCTGGAGAAATCCCTGGAGGAATTCCTGGAGGAATCCCTGGAGGAATTCCTGGAGGAATCCCTGGAGGAATTCTTGGAGGAATTCCTAGAGGAATTCCTGGCGAAATTCCTGGAGGAATTCTTGGAGGAATCCCTGGAGGAATTCCTGGAGGAATCCCTGGAGGAATTCCTGGAGGAATCCCTGGAGGAATTCCTGGAGGAATCCCCGGAGCAATTCCTAGGAATCCCTGGAGGAATTTCAGGAGGAATCCCTGGAGGAATTCCTAGGAATCCCTGGAGGAATTCCTGGAGGAATCCCTGCAGGAATTCTTGGAGGAATTCCTAGAGGAATTCCTGGCGAAATTCCTGGAGGAATTCTTGGAGGAATCCCTGGAGGAATTCCTGGAGGAATCCCTGGAGGAATTCCTGGAGGAATCCCTGGAGGAATTCTTGGAGGAATTCCTAGAGGAATTCCTGGCGAAATTCCTGGAGGAATTCTTGGAGGAATCCCTGGAGGAATTCCTGGAGGAATCCCTGGAGGAATTCCTGGAGGAATCCCTGGAGGAATTCCTGGAGGAATCCCCGGAGCAATTCCTAGGTATCCCTGGAGGAATTTCAGGAGGAATCCCTGGAGGAATTCCTAGGAATCCCTGGAGGAATTCCTGGAGGAATCCCTGCAGGAATTCTTGGAGGAATTCCTAGAGGAATTCCTGGAGAAATTCCTGGAGGAATTCCTGGAGGAATCCCTGGAGGAATTCCTGGAGGAATTCCTGGAGGAATTCCTGCAGGAATTTCTGGAGGAATTTCTGGAGGAACTCCTGGCGAAGTCCCTTGAGAAATCCCTGAAGGTACCCCTGAAGAAATTCCTGGAAGAATCCCTGGAGGAATTCATGGAAGAATCCCTGGAAAAAATTGTGATGGTATTCCTGGAGGAATCCCTGGAGAAATTCCTGGAGGAATTCTTGGAGGGATTCCTGGAGGAATCCCAGAAGAAATTTCTGGAGGAATTGCTGGAGAAGTTCCTAGAAGAATCCCTGGAAAACATCCTGAAGGTATCCCTGAAGGAATTCCTGGAGGAATCCCTGGAGGAACTCCTGGAGAAATTCCTCGAGGAATCCTTGGAGCAATTCCTGGAGGAACTCCTGGCGAAGTCCCTGGAGGAATCCCTGAAGGTACCCCTGAAGAAATTCCTGGAAGAATCTCCGGGAGAGATTCTTTCGAATCTCCGGGAGAGATTCTTTCGAATCTCCGGGAGAGATTCCCTCGAATCTCTGGGAGAGATTCCCTCGAATCTCTGGGAGAGATTCCCTCGAATCTCTGGGAGAGATTCCCTCGAATCTCTGGGAGAGATTCCCCCGAATCTCTGGGAGAGATTCCCCCGAATCTCTGGGAGAGATTCCCCCGAATCTCTGGGAGAGATTCCCCCGAATCTCTGGGAGAGATTCCCCCGAATCTCTGGGAGAGATTCCCCCGAATCTCTTGGAGAGATTCCCCCGAATCTCTGGGAGAGATTCCCCCGAATCTCTGGGAGAGATTCCCTCGAATCTCTGGGAAAGATTCCCTAGAATTCCTGGAAGAAGTTCCCTAGAATCTCTGGGAGAGATTCCCTGGAATTTCCGGGAGAGATTCTCTCGAGTCTCCGGAAGAAATTCTCTGGAGTCTCCGGGAGAGATTCTCTTGAATCTCCGGAAGATATTCTCTCGAATCTCCGGGAGAGATTCTCTCGAATCTCCGGGAGAGTTTCTCTCGAATCTCCGGGAGATTCTCTTGAATCTCCGGGAGACATTCTCTCGAATCTCCGGGAGACATTCTCTCGAATCTCCGGGAGACATTCTCTCGAATCTCCGGGAGAGATTCTCTCGAATCTCCGGGAGAGATTCTCTCGAATCTCCGGGAGAGATTCTCTCGAATCTCCGGGAGAGATTCTCTTGAATCTCCGGGAGAGATTCTCTTGAATCTCCGGGAGAGATTCTCTTGAATCTCCGGGAGAGATTCTCTCGAATCTCCGGGAGAGATTCTCTTGAATCTCCGGGAGAGTTTCTCTCGAATCTCTGGGAGAGATTCTCTTGAATCTCTGGGAGGGATTCTCTCAAATCTCCGGAAGAGATTTTCTCGAATTTCCGGGCGAGATTTTTGCTCGAATCTCCGGGAGAGATGCTCTCGAATCTCCGGGAGAGATTCTCTCGAATCTCCGTTAGAGATTCTCTCGAATCTCCGGGAGAGATTCTCTCGAATCTCCGGGAAATATTCTCTCGAATCTCTGGGAAAGATGCCCTCGAATCTCCGGGAAAGATTCTCTCGAATCTCCGGGAAAGATTCTCTAGAATCTTCGGGAGAGATTCTCTTGAATCTCCGCGAGAGATTCTCTCGAATCTCCGGGAGAGATTCTCTCGAATCTCCAGGAGAGATTCTCTCAAATCTCCAGGAGAGATTCTCTCAAACCTCCGGGAGAGATTCTCTCGAATCTCCGGGAGAGATTCTCTCGAATCTCTGGGTGAGATTCTTTCGAATCTCCGGGAGATATTCTCTCGAATCTCCGGGAAAGATGCTCTCGAATCTCCGGGAAAGATTCTCTCGAATCTCCGCGAGAGATTCTCTCGAATCTCCGGGAGAGATTCTCTCGAATCACCAGGAGAGATTCTCTCAAATCTCCAGGACAGATTCTCTCGAATCTCCGGGAGAGATTCTCTCGAATCTCCGGGAGAGATTCTCTCGAATCTCTGGGTGAGATTCTCTCGAATCGCTGGGAGAGATTCTCTCGAATCTCCGGGAAAGATTCTCTAGAATCTCCAGGAGAGATTCTCTCGAATCTCCGGGAGAGACTCTCTCGAATCTCCGGGAGAGATTCTCTCGAATCTCCGGGAGAGATTCTCTCGAATCTCCGGGAGAGATTCTCTGGAATCTCCAGGTGATATTTTCTCGAATCTCCGGGAGAGATTGTCTCGAATTTGCGGGAATAATTCTCTCAAATATGCGGTGGAGATTCTCTCGAATCTTCGGGAAAGATTCTTTCGAATCTCCGGGAGAGATTCCATCGAATGGCCGGAAGAGATTCTCTCGAATCTCTGGGAGAGAATCTCTCAAATCTCCGGGTGAGATTTTCTCGAATCTCCGGGAGAGATTCTCTCGAATCTCCGGGAGAGATTCTCTTGAATCTCTAGGGGAAATTCTCTAGAATCTCCGGAAGAGATTCTTTCGAATCTCCGGGAGAGATTCTCTCGAATCTACGGGAGAGATTCTCTCGAATCTCCGGGAGAGATTCTCTCGAATCTCCGGGAGATAGTCTCTCGAATCTCCGGGAGATATTCTCTCGAATCTCCGGGAGACATTCTCTCGAATCTCCGGGAGATATTCTCTCGAATCTCCGGGAGATATTCTCTCGAATCTCCGGGAGAGATTTCTTCGAATCTCCGGAAGAGATTCTCTCCAATCTTCGGGAATAAAAAGTGGGTTACGCATTTCTAGGAGAGATTCTCTCCAATCTCCGGGAGTGATTCTCTCGAATCTCCGGGAGAGATTCTCTCGATTCTCCGGGAGAGATTCTCTCGAATCTCCGGGAGAGATTCTCTCGAATCTCCGGGAGAGATTCTCTCGAATCTCCGGGAGAGATTCTCTTGAATCTCCGGGAGAGATTCCCTCGTATCTCCGGGAGAGATTCTCTCGAATCTCAGGGAGAGATTCTCTCGAATCTCCGGGAGAGATTCCCTCGAATCTCCGGAAGATATTCTCTCGAATCTGCGGGAGAGGTTCCCTCGAATCTCCGGGAGAGATTCTCTCGAATCTTCGGGAGAGATTCTTTCGAATCTCCGGGAGAGATTCTCTCGAATTTCTGGGAGAGATTCTCTCGAATTTCTGGGAGAGATTCTCTCGAGTCTCCGGGAGAGATTCTCTCGAGTCTCCGGGAGAGATTCTCTCGAACCTCCGGGAGAGATTCTCTCGAATCTCCGGGAGAAATTCTCTCAAATATGCGGTGGAGATTCTCTTGAATCTCCGTAAGAGATTATCTCGAACCTCCGGGAGAGATTATCTCGAATCTCCGGGAGATATTCTCTCGAATCTTCGGAAGAAATTCTCTCGAATCTCCGGGAGAGATTTCTTCGAATCTCCGGAAGAGATTCTCTCCAATCTTCGGGAATAAGAAGTGGGTTACGCATTTCTAGGAGAGATTCTCTCCAATCTCCGGGATCGATTCTCTCGAATCTCCGGGAGAGATTCTCTCGAATCTCCGGGAGAGATTCTCTCGAATCTCCGGGAGAGATTCTTTCGAATCTCCAAGAGAGATTCTCTCGAATCTCCGAGAGAGATTCTCTCGAATCTCTGGGAAGAGAGTCTCTTGAATCTCCGGAAAAGATTCTCTCGAATCTCCGGGAGAATTTCCCTCGAATCTCCGGGAGAGGTTCTCTCGAATCTCTGGGAGAGATTCCCTCGAATCTCCGGGAGAGATTCCCTCGAATCTCCGGGAGAGATTCCCTCGAATCTCCGGGAGAGATTTCCTCGAATCTCCGGGAGAGATTCCCTCGAATCTCCGGGAGAGATTCCCTCGAATCTCAGGGAGAGATTCTCTCGAATCTGCGGGAGAGATTCCCTCGAATCTCAGGGAGAGATTCTCTCGAATCTCCGGGAGAGATTCCCTCGAATCTCCGGAAGATATTCTCTCGAATCTGCGGGAGAGATTCCCTCGAATTTCTGGGAGAGATTCCCTCGAATCTCAGGGAGAGATTCTCTCGAATCTCCGGGAGAGATTCCCTCGAATCTCCGGAAGATATTCTCTCGAATCTGCGGGAGAGATTCCCTCGAATCTGCGGGAGAGATTCCCTCGAATCTCAGGGAGAGATTCTCTCGAATCTCCGGGAGAGATTCCCTCGAATCTCCGGAAGATATTCTCTCGAATCTGCGGGAGAGATTCCCTCGAATTTCTGGGAGAGATTCTCTCGAGTCTCCGGGAGAGGAAGGAAGGAATACTTCTGGAGCAAACAACGGGGGAACTTCCTGAGCAATCTCTGGGAGAGATTCCTCAGAATTTCTGGGAAAGATTCCTTAGAATCTCTGGGAGAGATTCCCTAGAATCTCTGAAAGAGATTCCCTAGAATCTCCGGGGAAGACTCTCTCGAATCTCCGGGAGAGATTCTCTCGAATCTCCGGGAGAGATTCTTTCGAATCACCGGCAGAGATTCTCTCGAATCTCCGGGAGAGTTTCACTCGAATCTCCGGGAGAGATTGTCTCGAATTTCCGGGAATAATTCTCTCAAATATGCAGTGGAGATTCTCTCGAATCTCCGGGAAAGATTCTTTCGAATCTCCGGGAGAGATTCCATCGAATCGCCGGGAGAGATTCTCTCGAATCTCTGGGAGAGAATCTCTCGAATCTGTGGGAGAGATTCTCCCGAATCTCTGGGAGAGATTCTCTCGAATCTCCGTGAGAGATTCTCTCGAATCTCCGGGAGAGATTCTCACGAATCTTTGGAAGAGATTCTCTCGAATCTCCGAAAGAGATTCTCTCGAATCTCCGGGAGATATTCTCTCGAATCTCCGGGAGAGATTCTCTCGAATCTCCGGGAGAGATTCTCTGGAATCTCCAGGTGATATTTTCTCGAATCTCCGGGAGAGATTGTCTCGAATTTGCGGGAATAATTCTCTCAAATATGCGGTGGAGATTCTCTCGAATCTTCGGGAAAGATTCTTTCGAATCTCCGGGAGAGATTCCATCGAATGGCCGGAAGAGATTCTCTCGAATCTCTGGGAGAGAATCTCTCAAATCTCCGGGTGAGATTTTCTCGAATCTCCGGGAGAGATTCTCTCGAATCTCCGGGAGAGATTCTCTCGAATCTCCGGGAGAGATTCTCTTGAATCTCTAGGGGAAATTCTCTAGAATCTCCGGAAGAGATTCTTTCGAATCTCCGGGAGAGATTCTCTCGAATCTCCGGGAGAGATTCTCTCGAATCTCTGGGAGATAGTCTCTCGAATCTCCGGGAGATATTCTCTCGAATCTCCGGGAGATATTCTCTCGAATCTCCGGGAGATATTCTCTCGAATCTCCGGGAGATATTCTCTCGAATCTCCGGGAGAGATTTCTTCGAATCTCCGGAAGAGATTCTCTCCAATCTTCGGGAATAAGAAGTGGGTTATGCATTTCTAGGAGAGATTCTCTCCAATCTCCGGGAGTGATTCTCTCGAATCTCCGGGAGAGATTCTCTCGATTCTCCGGGAGATTCTCTCGAATCTCCGGGAGAGATTCTCTCGAATCTCCGGGAGAGATTCTCTCGAATCTCCGGGAGAGATTCTCTTGAATCTCCGGGAGAGAGTCTCTTGAATCTCCGGGAAAGATTCTCTCGAATCTCCGGGAGAAATTCCTTCGAATCTCCGGGAGAGGTTCCCTCGAATCTCCGGGAGAGATTCCCTCGTATCTCCGGGAGAGATTCCCTCGAATCTCCGGGAGAGATTCCCTCGAATCTCCGGAAGATATTCTCTCGAATCTGCGGGAGAGGTTCCCTCGAATCTCCGGGAGAGATTCTCTCGAATCTTCGGGAGAGATTCTTTCGAATCTCCGGGAGAGATTCTCTCGAATTTCTGGGAGAGATTCTCTCGATTTCCTTCGAATTAATGCCTGATAAATCTAGGTACGAACCTCAAACTGAATCGCTCAAATAATTTCGCAGTTCTCGTAAAAGATGTTAAGAAATCACGGCAAAACTTTTAGAGGAATTTTCGGAACAACCAAAAATTTTCGAAGGATTTTCTGGAGAAATTCTGAAAAATTTCCTTGAAAAATCGTCGGGAGATATCCTCGGTTCAACTTCGAAAACAACTCTCGGAAGAAATCCGAATGGAATCCGAGAAAGATCCCTAGGGCAAATTTCCACCGGAACTTTGGAACAATCCTGGATGAACACCGGAAGCTTTTTCAGAAAGATCGTAGGATGAAATTTCCGGAGGATCACCGGAAATTAGTTTTGGAGGAACCTTTGTAGAAAGGCCAGTTTATCCAATCTACGAAGTATACCGTAACTACGCTAACGCTTACGCTAACGCTAACCTTTGTAGAAACTCCGTAGGAAATCTGAAGATATTACAGGAGGTGTTCCTGAAGACAATTTTGGAAGAACTTAAAGGAATTCCCGATTGATGTCCGGAAGGCTCCTAAAGATTTTTGGTGATGTCTTACCACGTATCAATTTCTATTCGGGTAGTTGGCAGCCTACTGAGATTCAAACGCAGTCTGGTTACCCATCTGCCTTTACACTATTCATATGACTATATCTGCATTAACATGTCTAAAGGGTCTAACTCGTTTTGTAAACAAACATTGTTTCTGTCGCTGTAGGGCTCATCTCGATCCACCCACGCATCGGGGGGCTGTTATCAGAAAGAGCAAAGTTAGATCTTTCTGATAACGGCCCCCAAATGCGTGGGTGGATCGAGATGAGCCCTACAGCGACAGAAACAATGTTTGTTTACAAAACGAGTTAGACCCTTTAGACATGTTAATGCAGATATGTTGTTCTTCTACGTTCCATTCTTTCTACGCTCGACTGGTTGTAGTTATTTTCGATTATTCCTGTTTGTGATCAATAGTGACGTCTCTACAGTTATTCGCGCGTACATGTGCGTCTGTGTGTGTGTTTGTGTGTTAGCTAGCGAAGACTGTGTGCAAACTAGCGGGTGATGATTGTATCAGTTGCTACTGTTAAATACTAGCATTCTCGGTGTTTGTTATGTGCCATTACTAAGAGTTATTTCTACTTTAGCGGAAACGTTACGAGTTAAATGGTTGCTGTTGTTCTACTTGTTGTTAATGATTGCCTAACCGTGGCGACTTTTGTTTCTCTTGTTAATCTCACTAAATGTACTCAGTCTCGTTATTTCTGTGTGATTTTTCACCTTCGCTACTTCCCACGCGACACAAATGATAACTGTTCCATTGTTTTCACATCATTTTTAGCACTAGACGCGAGCAAACCACTACCAACGATACCGATACCGACAACGAAAACTGTCAAACACATCGAATAAACTCCAAATGTTCCAAACTCCATAACGGACGCACGCGACAGTTCATAACGCAGCTGCACTGTCAACGCTGTAAACAAACAACTGTCAAAACGCCGACCCCAGCAAACCGTACACACCACTACTACTAGATGCTCGGCTTGGGCGAAGGCGTCCGATCGATATAGTCCAGCTGATGGTCGACCGGCTTGGGCGCCGATCCGTTTTCGGCCTGTCCGGCCTCCGATATCGTCGCCAAGCGGGCCGGTACCGATTCCGATCGACCGACGACGTCCACCTCGGAACTGGCCATCGCTTGGTCCAGCTCCTGTTGCCATTCGGTTTCCTTCTTTTCCATGGCTTTTCGCTTCTGCTCCTTGAACCGGTTGTACACCAGAAACTCTTTGAGCAGCTGGCTGTCCAGGGCGCTCAGCTGGTCCTGGCTGGCGTTCTGGTTGTCCCGGTGGATCGATCGCTGCTTGGCCAGGCGTTTTTTCTTCTTGTGGAGGGGTTTCGTCTCGATGATCATCTCTTCCAGCTCTAGGCTGGGGTCGCAGTTCAGGTGATCCTTGGAGGGTTTGAACAGGGGGTTCGTCTGCTTGGCGAGGATCCGCTCGAAGTTGGTGCCTCGGAGAAGCTTGGTTTGCTGGAGTTCTCGCTGGCTGCTGATGCGCGCTCCCGGGTGAACGTTCAGGAGCTGGAAAAGTAGAAAATGGATAGTTCAGTTACATTTGAAACGTGCTCCAAGATATTCCAGAAAGTAGTTATAAGAAGTGAAACTAACACAAAAAAAAACATGATATCAGAGTAAACTCGACCGATCGCTTTGAGGAGTGAACACAAAGTGATTAATAACTACATATAAAATTCTAAGTCTTGGACATTTCGTGGCCTTGTTGTTGTACGACTTAAAATAGGAAAACTGTGATTATTGAAGAATTTGCGATGTGGTACACCAGTTTGCAAGAGTGTGCTCACTTATGACTTGCTGATGGGATTCCTCCGGGAGCTCTTTCCTCCTGGAGCTCCTGCCACGGTTCCTCCAGATTTTTTTCCGCGATTCCTCCAATAGTTTGTTCTGGAATTCTTCAGGGAGCACCTTCTGAGATTTGTCAAGTCATGAATTCTTCAAAAGTTGACTCTGGGATTCTTCCAGGAGTTTCTGAGATTCTTTAAAAAGGTTCCTTCCGGCACTCCTCTTTTCTTCTCTTCTTTTTTTTCTTTTCAGGAGTTCTTTTCACGATTACTCCAGGATTTCTTACTAGGATTCTTTCAGAGATTCCTTTCAACATTACTTTTGAAGCTCCTTCAGGGGTTCCTCCAGGAGTTCCGGGAATCTTCCAAAATGTTTTCAAAAATTCCTCCAAAAAATCTATCTCTGATGCCCTCAGAAGTTCCTAATGATATTCCTCTAATAATTCCTCCAGAGATTTCTGTTAAAGTTTCTTCTGAGGTTCTTTCAGTTTCTTTTGGAATCCTTCTGGATGGTTCTGCAAAGAAGTTCTTAGCAGTCCTGGAAGAATTTCATGGTTGAATCTTAGAAAAAAAAAAAACGATGGAAGTTCTTGAGGGTATCGCAGAAGAAGTTCCTGATGGATCCTCAGAAGCAATTCCGGAAAGAATTTGTGGAAAACGACCGGAAGAAATTGCGTGCGAAATCTTTTTAAGGGATTCCGGAAGTAATCCGTTGTGAAATCTCAGGAAAAAACTGTATAAGGAACCTGTTAAGAAAATCCCAGAGAAATCGTGAAAGGAGTGGAAAGAGGGGAAATACAGTCAATTGCAACGTCCCATACATAAATTTAAAGATTTTCATACAAAAAAATAAAAACGTTGCGGATGGGAAGGTGGAGGTTTAAAATATCGATTTGAGTGTCACGTATAGGTTACGTATAGAAATTTGTGAAGAAACCTGGAAGAAATTCCTACAGGAATCCCGAAAAATACTCCTGGAAGAATCTCAGAGCACATGGAGAGATCTCAGACAAAACTTCTGAAGAAATCTTGGAAGGAACTCCTAGAGAAACCCGTGAAAGAACTCCTGGAAGGGTATTCTGGAGGTATTGCAGATATAGATACTGTAGGAATCTCAGAAGGAGAAATCCTCAAAAGAAAGAATCCCAGAAGATACTATTGGAGATATCTCAGATGGCACTCTTGAGAGTATTCCAAAAGGATTAATTTACAAAAAGGGGAATTTCAGAATGAACTCTTAGTTTTCTTCTTCTGGAGGAACCCCAGAAGAAACAATCCCGCACAGAAATTCCTGGCAAGATTCTATAAGGACCTTCTGAAGGAATACTAATTGATACTTCGGGAGGAATCCCAGAAAGAGCTCCGGAAGTAATATCAGCAGGAGAAATTCTCAAAATTAGGAATCCCTTAAGGAAGTCTTCGAGGTGTTCCAGAAGAAACTCTAAAAAGAATCACAGAAGAAACTCCTGAAGGAATTTTAAAAGGAATTTCTAGGGAAATCTCAGAAGGAACTCCTAAGGTAATCATGAAAGAAATCTGGAAAAACCATGGTAAGAGTTCCTGAGGGAATAGCAGTCCTCAAGGTATTCCATAAAGTCATACATTAGCCCACATAACAAAAAATGTTTGTTGAAGTAAAACTTATTAACAGGTTTTGTTAGTTACAATAACAACGGGTATGAAAAATATGTTAATATTTTTTTTTTTACTTTTAAGTAAAAACTAAGTGATAATACCAAACTTATAACAAAGTTAGTTATGATAGTGTAACAAAATAAGCGTATGCCACCAAAACAAAGAATCCAATTCCTAGAAAAAATGAATTTCATAACGCCTCGAAACGTTTGGTTTTTGAAAAATGGTTTTGAAATCTGGAAGTTCCAACTGGGAATCCATTGTGAGTAACGGAGGCCTTCCTCCGCGGATTTTTCCAAGGGTTTTACAAGATATTTTTTCTAGGGTTTTCGCCCGGAGTTCTTCATAGTGTTTCGCCAAGAACTCTCCCAGAAGTTTCGCCTGAAATTTCTGCACCACAAACTCCAGAAATTATTGGTCACTAACAGTTCATTGAAATTCATTGAGTTTCTCTGAAAACACATCCAGAAATCTCACCGACAAGTTTTCAAGCAGTTCTGTCTGGAATTTTACAAGGAGTTTCACTGGAATGTCTTCTAGAAGTTCCGCCGGAAATTCTTCAAGGAGTTCCTCCGAAAACATTTTCTATATTTATGCCGGGAATTTATATTCCTCCAGAAGAAAGTTTCCCTAGAATTTTAAACAGAGAATTCCTATTGATTCACCGGGAATTCCTCCAGCAGTTCCATTCTCGTATCTAGGATTTTTTCCTAGGGGGTGCCCAGGGGGTGCCAGATTTAGTGGCTTTTCAACCACTCAAACTGATTGATCTAATTTGCATAATTGTGGAACTCAGCCTTCTAGATAAATGTGACAATTAGACAAATACTGTATTATTGTAAACTACAAACTCAGTAAATCGCAGAAACTAAAAAATCTCCAGAAAAATACGGTTAATATAGGAAATTTATATTTTCATTCTTAACTTCGCGCTTACTACGACAAGCTCTGTGTTCTATTGCATGCAAGCAATCATTTGAATATAAACATAACTTTCCAGAGCTACTGTAATACTTAACATAAGAATACTTATTTGCATTTTCGGTTTGAACTCAACATAAATAGTGACTGTCTTTATCTTTTATAAGTTGATAACTACTACGTGAGCATGAACTTATTTTTGAAGAGCAATTGAGAGTATGATTCATAAAAACTACCATTTTTTTTTATTAAGAAGTACGTAAAATACAAGAAGTTTGTATTTTCGGAAATATTATTTCGGCATTCCTCAGAGATTTGTCCGACAATTTTTTAGAAAATTGTTTTTCAATTTGTTGCACAATTCAAATTTCTTTTGGAACTCCCAAATTTCGTTTGGAAATTTCTTTGACATTGACAAATTTCTTCGGCAACTGCTTTGTATCCCCTTCGATAATTTCTTTGAGAATTTCTTTGGGAATAAGTTTGGAATTTGTTACAAAAAAAACCTTTCAGAATATCCTTCAATAATTTTATTTGTAAATAAATGTTTACTATTTGTTTACTATTACTCCAATTTTCATAGCGATTAATGCATTCATCGTAAAGTTGTGTTGATAAACGTAAAAGTGTTGAAAATTAAAATATGTTTTTCCCATGATGTTTTACTGAGATGATAAATTACATTGTGATGTGCCTTGTTGTTCATTGAGATAAAATTGTTCAAAAATTCATACGAGTATATTTTTGCATGGTTGATGAAAATTTACGGAAAACTTAAGGAATTGTGATCGTCTCATATTATAATGGGACTTTGAAGTTGAGCGGTACTTCATACAAAGTCGGTAAAACATTGTTCTCTTTGGTAATCAATCAAGATAGGGTCTGGAACCATTTGGGCAGGAAACCCTATTTTGGACATTTGCTGCTATAACTCATTCAAATTTGAACCGACTGACTTACTTTTTGGGACACTCTCAGATACGTACAATAATTGAAATTGGCTGAGTTACAACAGCAAGTGCCCAAATGGTTCTAGACTCTAGTGCCTATGAATTTGACCAGACACTTTTTAATCAATTTCAAATTCAAATTCTTCATCGTTGAAACTCGTTTAAAGTAAAAATATCATTCTGTGGACCATAAACACAATTATTAAAATGATTCCATTTGAAGAATTGAAAATTTATCAACGTTAGCTTCGTATTATCATCATGTCCTATAAACTTGGCCAGTACTGCATGGTTTCTCAACTGTGGGTCACGACCCGCCGGAGTTTGGAATTTGTTATAAAAAAACCTTTCAGCATATCCTTTAATAATTTCATTTGTAAGTTCATGGAAACTTCTTCAGCAATTCCTTTAGGAGTTTAAGTGGCTTATTCTTCAATGTCATTTCAAATCCTTCGGATTTTTTTCGGCGTTCCTTCACCAATCTTTTTGGAAGTTTCTCAAGAGTTTTTCTTTAATTACGTCACCAACCCATTTAATATTCACTATTTTTTTTGGGATAGGATTTGACTAATTGTTTTCATAATTTCATCCTTAATCTTTTATAATTTATTCATAAATTCTTTTGCTATTATTATAGGAATTACTTTGGAAACACCATTGGAAAGGCAGTTTTTATAGCAAATGATCTTGGAATTCTTTCTGAAATTCCTCTGGAAATTTCGAGGGTATTTCTTCGAGTTTTCCGAGACTTTCATCGAAAACTCCTTTGCAGTTAAGCATTTTTTTGTCTGTATTAACGAGATTTTTAACCCTAGGCTAGTTCATCTCGATTAAGCATTTACATTTTCAATATTCTTTTGAAAATCGAATTTCCTTTTGAAACTCCTTCAGTTTCATCGGGAATTTCTGAGTTTCCGAAGGAATTATGTGAGAAAATGCCAAAAGAATGCCCGACGAAATTCACACGGACGAACTACAAAAGAATATGCCAAAGCAATTATGAAAATAATCCCTAAAGAAACCGTCCGGGGAATTTCTCAAATGAATGGCCTAAGGAATTACCAGAGAAATGAACGAAAAAGCTACCAATGGAATTTTCTAATAAAGGGTAATTTCCAAACAAATTACTGGAGGAATTTCCAAAGGAAGTGCTGAACACCGAAGTAGCTCACAAAAGGATCGCCGAAGAAATTCTCGATTAAATAGCCAAACAATTCTCAAAGAAACTTCCGAATATTTTTTTAAGAGAAATACCGACAAAAGTTTTTATTAAATTTTCGATGATGATGATGATGATGATGATGCAAGTGTACCCACCATCAGCGCAAGGATTACCTATGGCTGCAGAATCTTTCCGGAAAGGAATGATCTACCTGATGGTTTGTTGTAGCAGGGTTAGTTAAAATTCCTGAATTCCTTCGGTAGTCAACAAAATGTTGCTATCTCATGACAAAAGTTTTTATTACATTTTCGAGGCCGTAAACTGCCTGAAAATAAATAGAAAGAATTCATAAAAGTAATGACAGAATAAATCACAATAAAACTGCCAAGGAAATTCAGGAAATTTAAATTTTAAAATAAGGAAAGAGTTACAAAGGAATTTCCAAAAACATTTCCTTGTATATTTTCGCGAAATATCCCAAAGAAATTGAACAACAATTTTCAAAAACATTACTTAAGAAATTCACAAAGCAATTTTCACAGGAATAACCGAATCCCAAATCAATTGTCGACAAAATTTACAAATTTGTTACTGATGGAAATACCGAATGAATTATCAACGAAGTTAACAATGGTTGCAATAATTGGCCACCCTGTCTCCAAAGAAATGCTTAGTTCGGTTTTAATAATAAAATGTAGATTTGAATGTTCATCTCCATCATCGATGGTCCACTAAACACTGGCTTCCTGTATTATTGCATATTGCATTAATATTTTGCATTTTATATATTCCATACAGCGGAGATGAACCAGCCATGGGCTGAAAATCTTCCTAATAAAGCTAATAAGAAGAGCCCATACGTTTCACAACTGTTTTGGATATGTGCTTATTTAGCGTTGAATATTGTCAAGCAATAAAACAAAAGGGGTTTCACTTCGAATGTTGAGTTCAAACCCAAAATATAAATTTATCTCAAGACAAGTTATTTTATTAGGATTTTTAACAAAATCTTCATAAAATTACTTGTAGTACAAGAAATTGGTTCAAAGTTACAGAATTACAGCGTTGATTCAATGAATATTGAGTTGGATCTGTACATATGAATTTTCTGTATTGTGTGTAATTTTATAAATTTTGCAATTTTCAGAGTTCAAACTTCTAATAATTATTCTGGTGAATTATTCACATGTAGGAACACATTATTGTTTTCAAGCTAAAAAGCATACGAATTGTCGTGATAAAATTTAAAATTTCCTGTATTATACGTGATATGGTGAAGATTTCATAGTTTTTAATAGAGCATCGGCAAGTATTTCAGTGTAACATTTTTGGCCAAAAAATACTAAATTTGAAGGAATGACACGTAACTTCGATAATAAACCCAAAAAAAGACTGTGTTACCCCAAAAATAGAAAAGGTATTGGGAGTGTTAAATGAGGCGTATTGAGTGATAAATTATTTATTTCAGTTTGTTATATTTGAACAAGGCTCTGCAACGCAGCTTATAGAGCTAGACATTTAATAATAAGCCAGCTGGAAGGAAACCATGTTGTAATTTGGTTTGAGAAAGTGTCTATTGTTGACTAAATTAGTCAACTGTGAGAGGTCCACATGCAACCAAGCAAATTTTAAGCAAACGGCTGACACCAGGGGACTCTACCCAGAGCAGTCCCAAAAATCATTCTGGATCTACCGTGAATTGAACCTAAATAGCACCAGATCGATTCAAATTAACTGTACATTTACCAGATTAGCCCAAATTGCTAATCTGATAATTATTTTCTGTTGCCTGCCTTGACCAGAAAAATGAAATAGAAAATTGCGTGAACCCTAACGCATTAGTGTTAATTAACCCGTAATCATTACTGTACTGTTTTATTCTTTAAAATTAAAATGTTATTTTTGGTCATACACCACACTTCATTTTTCCAAAAGATAATGTTTAACTTATCGTTGTTCTAAACTAAATAATAAGCTAGTGATACTTTGGTGCTTAATTTGATGAATAAAAGTCTGTTGATTGTTCTCTCAGTATCCAATTCGTGAATCTGTTAATAGAGTTATCCCGGGTATAGCTTAAGTTTTGTTCAAATGCGCCATTAACACATATTTGATTTATCGTGCGAAGTTTGTAATTTTAGGTGATTGTTAACAGAAAAATTCTAGGGGGTGCCAAATTTATTCTAGGGGGTGCCAGGCACCCCTGGAACCCCCCCTAGCTACGCCAATGAGCAGTTCCAGGGAAAGTTATCCTAGGAGTTCAAGTGACACTTCTTACAAGAGTTTCTGTAGGATTTCCACCGGGATTTTCTCAATAGTTTCGCCGGAAATTCTTCCAGTAGTTTCCCCGGGAACTCCATCGGAAATTCCTCCTGGTGACTTCTCTATAAATTCTCGTAGGATTTTTTTTCCTCTAAGAGTTCCACCGAGTTTCTCTTACGTGTTGCTCGTGATGCCTCTTAGATGTTTTTTTTTCGAGATTTTCTGAAAAATCTTTCAAAAATTCATTCACATGTTCCTGCGAGAATTTATTTCAAATTTTTTATTGTGCGTTCTTCCTGAAGCTCCACTGTGAATTCGTCCAGAGTTTTCTCCGGGATCCCCATGTATTTTTAGAATTGTTACAAGCAGCTTTTTAGGAAATTCTACCAGGATTTTTTCGAGAATTTTCCGGGACTTTCCCCACAAAAATGACCAGAAATTCATTAGGAAATTCGCTCAAAAGTACCCATGATCTCTTCCATGAGTTCCTTCGAGAAATTTCCCAGGCAATTCTTCCAGCAGTTCCATTCAATTTTTTTTTTTGAAAGTTCATTTTAATTATTTCATGAATTTTAACTACAGCTTTATTTCATTCACGAATTCAGGCTTTTGAAAGTTCATCCAGGAATTCATCCAGAAATTAAACTGGGAATTCTTTTAAGGACAAACGTCTTGAAATCCTGTTTCAATAGTGCATCAGAACTTCAGACGCACAAATCTCCATAAGCAAGCTTCAAACAACAGTGCATTTTATTATTCTGTTCTTGCTCACTTGAAATAAGCTTAAAATAAGAAGATCAGGTGCACTGGTTTTGTTTACGAAGAGATTTGTGCGCTCGAAATCATGAATAGGCGCCAAAGACGGCCATCCTGGCGGTCATTTTGGGATTCTAACAAGACTGTCCTTAAAAGTTTCTACCTTCAACAAGAAACCCGAATGTTTCGCTTGGATTTCATTCAAGATTTTTTCCAGGTATTCCAAATACTGAATGATTTTTTCGCGACTTCAGGAGTTTCTTGATGAGTTTTTTTTTGAAAATTCCTTCAGCAGTTCCACTGGAAATTACTCCTTCCTTGGATAAACCTTTAACGAAACGATTGTTTTTCAAAAGCTAGGACAGGGGTTTCAAACATGAGTTCTTCTGAAAATTTCTTCAGGAATGTTTTCAGTACTTCTTCTAGGAGTTCCTGGAGGTTTTCTGCAAACTTTCTCTGGATTTTTCAGCTGCTTACGCTTCCCGGTATTCCAGAAATTCCTTCGGAAGTCCTAACAAAAGTTCCCTAAATGGAAAAAAATGGAAATCCTCAGGGAAGTTGTACGATGACCCGTGCAATCATTTCTCTAATAATAATGATGGTAATAACTTCAGGCATCACATCAAAAAAACGTTAGAAAATCATGGAAGTAGGGTGAGGTTTTAACTTAGGTCATTCGCCTCTGACACTAGCAGAATTGCAATCTAAAAGAAACTCCACAAATCAATTATACAAGAAATTCGTGAATGAATTATTAATGAAGAAATTCTCGGATTTTCTCCGGAAAGAAGTTTTGTTGGAACTACTTCAAGAATTCTTGTAGGTATTCTAGAATGATTTTCTTGCGAATTTTCTGGAGAGAATCTGGTTGATATGCTTGAAAGAAGTTTCGGTAGAAAGTCCTGGAGGTGTTTTAACCGTTATGTGTCCGACAAAATTTTTGCTTTTTTTTACACCGTGCATTTTAAATGGGTGCTGGGTACCCGGGTACCCTGTCGGCCACATAAGGGTTAAAAGAACTTCTGGAAAAATTCTCGAAAGTTTTTCTTTGAAAAACTGCAGCAAAATCTCCCTACAGACTTTTTGGAGCAATACTCGGATGAGTTCGAAAACATTCTCGATGAAATAAAAAAAAAAAAACACCGGGAAATCTTTAAAGGAATAGACATAGCATTTTCAGAAAAAAACTGAATAAGGAAATTTTGGAATGAATTGTGCGAGGAGTTACGGAGAAATCCCGAAAGAAAATTGAATTAATTTTGAAGCTTTTCGCAACCAGCATGCCATTTTTTTAACCAGTGCGGAGCAGCAGTGCAAACCTTTTTCGCTGGCAAATGCAGTGTGCAGAGGGTGTACATCAGCTGGGGCAAGAGCTGGAACCAGTGCTTGAAAAATGAAGTGTTTTTCCCCAGACGAAGCAAAATTTGATTGGCGCTTTTCTACACAGAGCGGTAGATACATGCCTTCATTGGTTAACGTGTTTCAAAATCAAGTGGAAGCATGAGCAATCAAATTTATTACTGAGAGTGAGAAACGACGATTCAGCAGCGTGGTGGCTCTTTGAATCTTTCTCTTCACCAGCGTTTACAGCAATTAATATATTTGGATTTTATCCTGTTATTATAGTGCGAATAACATAAGCTTAAATTAAATTGTACAACATTTCCATACCAACAACATTATTATTATGACAAGTTTTGAGCAATAAATAAATCCACTGAATCATTTCCGCATCTTCATACTCGCCGCAGCAAGTGAGCATGAACGATCTTGAGTCAGTTTGCTTCACAAGCTAACTGACCGATGAGGAACAGCAGTCGCAGTTGGTTCAGTTTTTCTTCGCTCCCTATGAGTGTTCCTTCGTAGTGGTTGCGGGCGCTGATAACATTTTTTTTTTCAAATTCACTCGGATTCAAGCACTAGCTGGAACCCTATCGGAGAATCTATCTTGATTTATCCTCAATTGTAAAACTGACTTTACTGGCATATGATGAGTTGATGCGGATCGTTTTTAAGTTTGGCTCTTTAGCCGAGGAGACTGCACGTTACAACCTCCTTCATATGTCGCGCTTGGTTTCGCAAGCATGCCATCCTCTTTGGAGCCACCATCCTCTGGTATTACATCCAATAACGCTTATTCGGCAACAAGTCTTCTCAAAAGACCTGCTGCTGGAGTAACATCTGCTTGACTTCCCAAGTAACACAACTTGTTGCATAATAGTTGTAAATTCTCTTATAATACTTATTCAGTAGTATTTTTCGCGTTATATGGACTTAAAACCGAGCACTTATATAATCAAAACAGCGCAAAAAATGGCGGCTTATAAAACATCTTTCAAGTTATATAACATGTATTCTATTACATTTATAGTACTTAAAATATCGTCCACGGTTCATTGCTAGTTGTAATATAGTTTTATGCCTACAAATAAAACTTGCAATAATCTTAAATTATGCTATCTCAATAATTGGTTGAAATAAAGTTGTTTACAAGTAATATAACCTTCAGACGACATTTATATTTCATACCGTATACATAAGCTGATATCCAGATATTTGACAATGATATAACTTGCAGAAAACATTTTTATAACAAACTAATAAAAGAGTTAATGCGGATCAGATAAACTGACAGAAAAAAAAAAACAAATTCAATTTGTCAAATTGTGTTGAAAAAAAAAAAACAAAAAGAATGCCATCTCTTTGTTCGAAAAATGATGACCATGTAATCCATGGATTAAATTTAATTTCATATACTATTCAGATAACAAATTCTGAAATAGGTTTTACTCAGTGGGGGTAGCTATGTTTTACCTGCGCTTTAAGATTTATGGTAAAACATTTATTTTTAATTCTCCATAAATCGAGCGCCACTCAGTCGAATTGAAAATTTAACATGAATCTGCCAAATAATAACGCTCAATGAGGACATATTTCAAAACTTCGCGTAAAAGCAATATGGCAGCTTGCTTGGGCTCACATTGCAGTTCAATTTTTTTTTAAATAACTTCAATCAAAATTTAAATTGCACATCCGACTTGAATTACAATGTGTATTTGCCAACAAATTGATTTAGGTTTTAGGATAATAAAAAACTGCAACAATTATTTCGTTTTTAGGAACAATCGGCATATCAGGGCAAATAAAAGTGTAATTTTTTTACAAAATTTTATTTTCTTAATGACTTGTACTCATATGCATTATCGGCACTGTAATATGCATGGTAATTTCTTACAGCAAATCCAACAAACAATTGTTGAGAGGTTTCAAATTACGTTTATAACACGTCTAGGCAGCGTTTTTTAAACATACGCACATCGAACGTTTTCTATGTTTGTTTCATTGCAATCATTAGAACATTAAAATAACAATATTATAACTTATTCACCCGTATAACTCTGCCAGGTCAACTCTGCCAAATGTCAAAATATTGTTGTCATTTGTTTTTGTTTTCTTTATGGTCCTCTGGATTTCAAGAGTGAATTGGGTAATTATCGACAATGTACCTGCTCTTCGCGTCCGAAACAATTCACTATTAGACGGATTCCGCGAGTGATTACAAACCCATGCGAAAGAATATATTTAGTGGTGAAGACAGTGTCCTAGTGCAGTTCACATCCGCTGGCGGTATATTAGGCACAGCCAACAGCTGTATCTAGGGGTCGCAGTACCGACCACTTTTGGTGAGTACCGGTATTTCGGTACTGGAGCTTACAGTACCGGTAGTACCGGTAAAATACCGGTACTGGGATTTTTTTTTACTAAAATGAAGAATAACCTATTGCACAGGAAATTTACAATTTCCGTTGAATTCCGGATTTCAGGGATGTCATATGAGCTAACCAGAAAATACTAAATTGAACAAAAAACATAGATAGGACACATTTTACCGTACTTACAACATTTTGGCCCTACAGGGCCCTAAAATCACCGATTTTAGTAGAATGGTGTATTTTTTTCGTCGAAAAAATTTCATGATCCACTGTAACTCATAAATACGACCGCAAACTTGACTTTACAATGTCTCGGAAAAAACTAAAACAACACTTAAAGTCAATCCGAAACCAAAACAATTTAAATTTAAGCTTATTTAAGTAATTTGTTTATATGTAATGTTCACTTGTCTACATTGTTTGACGGAATAAATAAATAAATAGTTAGTCTGAAATGAAATAGGAACAACTTTACATGATGATGCTATTAACGGATTCTAAAAACTGAAGAAATAACTAGAACCCCTAATCTAACAAGCTTTATTCTAAGCTAGTTCATCATTTTCCAAAATTCAACGTTCATTGAACCAATCGTTACTAAGATATCCTGGGTTTGCAGAAAGGTTGCATATATGAAATGTTTGTTTGTCAAAATAGTTGGTTTTAAATGTTTTTGTTTATTTCCATTGCATATTGGCTATACTATGACCAGATTTCAGCACTTTGGGAGAGATTTCACGGTACCGAAAGTACCGGTACCAAGCATCACTCAGTACCGGTATTTCGGTACCAAAAAATTGTCGGTAATACCGGTATTTTCGGTACCGGTACTACCGGTACTACATCCCTAGCTGTATCAATGCTGGCAGTTCTAAAGTGGAAAAGGATTCACACCAGAAAGCTGAGAATCCTCTGGGTCTAGATGAAACTAAAAAGTGTGCGGTAGCTTGTAGATCATGGAGTTCTGAAGGAGCATACTGATGCGTACATCGCCGATTAGGTTCGGTCAGCCGTTTTGGCCTTGCGGCTGTAGCGTGATGATTCTTGCACCCAATGTATTTAATGGATGTGGATGCTTGGAACTGGTATTAATTGTGAAATTTTGAGCAAACTATGGGATGAACAGCATGTCGGGCTGAGTTATATGTGAGATGATTGATTAATAATCTATTTTTTAACTTGATGATTTTGTGGCTATATCGGTCTCTTTCTACTCATAAGTATAAGGGAGTAGAGATCAAAGTGGATAATGAAATGATAGATATGATAGAATTCGCTAGGTAGCGAACAAGTGTGAAAATTTTTATAGAAGGTGAAATTAGGCAGGTAGGCCATGTATTGTGGAGCCTCGTAGCCGTGCGGTTAGGGTCACCAAGCTTATAATCGCACCATGCTATGGGGTGAGGGTTCGATTCCCGCTTCGGGCGTTGAAACTTTTCGTGAGAATAGTTTCTTCCCCGTTTCCACTGGTGCATGCTCCGTTGTCCGTTGTCTAATGTTAAGTTTAAAGCAGTCTGTACAGCCGAAAGCTGAAGACGTTGTCCGTGTCTCTCTCTTTAAAAATCATCAAGTTAATTATAGAATACGGTCGATAAATCTATTTTTTAATAATATTGGAAAACAAAAGTCAAAAAACAAAAGCAAGTAGTGCGTCGTAAGAATGTAAACATTGGTTGCTTTCACGATTATCTTGTGTTTTGATGCTGTATTAATGTTATTTATTTGTATAAACAGTGTACTTCATGCACAGTAAAACCTATGAAAGGTAAATATGTGTTCTTGTTATCGTTTAACATAATTAGAGCTTGATAATAACTAAAGATGTTTTGTGAAACGCATATATAACTCTTATAAAACATATTATGAAGTTTTAATTTTTGAAGATGTTTTCTGTGTTACTTGGGTTATTACCCCACCTTTGCCAGCATATGTGCGTGTAACACGATCTCTCATCCACAAATTCCTGATTTTGTCATCTGCTACGACCAGAAAATCTCCCTCACTGATCGGACGAACACTTTGAAACTAATTGGTTCTCCATGTTCGTCAGAAATTACTCGGTGACCCACCGGTGCCAAAACTTGTCCAATGTTTTCTGCATACAGGTCTATCTATCGCGCAGAAAACGTTGGACGTTTATGGTCAAAACAGATGCAAAAATAAGAAATTGTATGGATAAAAGGTCGTGTAATACGAACTTGAGATAGGATAGTGCGTCGAAAGAAGATGTTTTAATATAAGTTGATTTCATAAGAAGACCTGTTGCCAAATAAGCCTTCTATATCCATGACTGAGGATGGTGGCTCCACATAGAGGATGAGGTGCCTGCGAAACCAAGCGCTATGAAGAATGGTGGCTCCTAAGAGGATGATGTGCTTGCGAAATCGGACAATAAATTTAACACCAAAGTTTAGATAGACATGAAATGAGTGCAAACTGATCAATATGATTCAAGTTTGAGCTGCCCTGAATTCTAAAACCGAATTTGCTTCGCGATTGCTGAACAATATCAAGAGCTTTTAATTATTTGTTTAAGGAATTTTTCATTCACCAAATCCTCTGGAGATTCTTCCTTGAACTTCTAACGTGATTCTGGGTAGAATCCTTTCGTGTTTTGTCACGGACTTGACCTCCAGATTTTATCCGTAATTGTTTGTGGAGTTCCCCTCTTTAAATCCAAAAATTCCCAGCATGTTTACGAAAGCGAAGAGCTTTTTCGTTTCAACAAGATAATTCGCCGGGATTTTGGTTTTTAAGAAACTCTATAAGGATTTTAGCAGGAGTTACAGCGTAACAAAAATTAACCTTTGGTCTGTCTCAAGGGCATTCTTATGTGATTCTGACAGATGTTGGGCCGCTGAATTCGAATCTGGGCTCTGATTTGCGCCAGCACGTCACATTTATGAGCTATACCTAAATTTATAGGGCAAAATATGCGATTTTGGGCTTTTTTGACTGCAAGCCATTAAGCATGTAAATATTTTAAGTAATCAAAAGGTAAAATGGTCATTTAACATCTAAATTAACGACCCATGCTAAATATTTTGTTTTACCAAATCGAATTTGATAGTTTTAAGCGATTCATGTTAGGTACGATATTTCCCATACAAGTCACTCTCCAAAAGTTGCATGCAAGTTTACACACTAACATAAAATGCTTTAATCTATCAAATTTGATTTGGTAAAACGAAATATTTTGCATGAGTCGGTAATTTAGATGTTAATTTACCAATTTACCTCTTGATTGTTTAAAAACAATATTTCCATGCTTAACACCTATGTGACTGAGCCTCATTTTGCACCCAATTTCAAAACTTTTGATTTTGCAAAACAAGAGTATTGAACCATGTTTCCAGAAATTTCGGATATACTGGTCACTTCTCCGGATGTTCCGGAAACCTGGTGTCGCTAGGGATGTGGCCATTTTCTGACCGGTTCTGAAACCTAGCTTGCGACTTATCAAACTTTATGATTTTGCAAATCAAGAGTATTGGGCCATGTTTATAGAGATGTTGGATGTACTGGCCACTTCTCCGGAAGTTCCGGAATCCTGGTGCCCCCAGGGAAGTGGCACTTTCTGACCGGTTCTGAAACCAAGATTGTGACATAACAAACTTCATGAATTTGCAAAACATGGCCCAATACTCTTGATTTGCAAAATCAGAAAGTTTGATATGCCGCAAGCTAGGTTTCAGAACCGGTCAGAAAGTGGCCACAACCCCAGGGGCACCAGGTTTCCGGAACATCCGGAGAAGTGACCATTGTATCCGAAATTTCTGGAAGCATGGTCCAATACTCTTGTTTTGCAAAATCATGAAGTTTGATATGCCGCAAGCTAATTTTCGAAGGCAAATTATAGGGTGCACCTCTATCTGATAAGCTTGCAATAAAAAAAAGCCGAAAATCACATATTTTGACCACTAAATTGAGCAAATGAGCCCGGATTCGGGTTCAGCGGCCCAAAATCCGCCAGAGACACATAAGTTTGCTCTTGAGACAAACCAAAAAACGTTGCGCTGTGTTATTTATGGCGTGACCGCTGAAAACGACCTTAGAAGTTGTAATACCTTGCGACCGTGTTAATACAAGAAGCAACTATATCACGTTACATGCAACAACAAGTTATTTATCGCATGACAGCATCTAGTTAAAAAGCATTGCACGCAATTACCGGAAATTGCCAACAGAGCCTAGCCTTGCTACTGATCGCAATGAATGCTATTTTCTCTCGTTTCTCGAAAACAGATTAGCAACAAAAGGTTTCAGCTGGAATTCGAATGCAAGGCGTCGAAATTCCATGCTCCTTACAGTTAGTGCTGGTTAACAGCAAATCTGACAAATGCTTGTGTTCTGCGACGCCTTCTGGTATATATCTGGTGGAATATTAACACTGTGCTAGATCTAGTCGCAATTTCTCAGGAATGATCAAGATAACAAAAAAGCACCAAAAATTGTGACTGTCGCTTATTTACGTCACTTTGCAGAATTACGGCAGCTTTCCAATCTTATGTTTAAGTATTCCTTTGTACTATAATGTATGGCTAAAATATAAACGACTCATAAGAAAGTGATCATTCGTCATAAATAATTCCAAAAGTCCCAGTGAAGAAACAGGGGTGTAAGCAGTAATAAATAACAAAAGTTCCATAAACAAATAGAAAAGTGCATAAATAAATCAAAAGTTTCCATAAATAATTGATTTTTGAGCAATTAAAAACGTCAAAAATGCAGTGAATAATTCAACTGTTGCAATAAAAAAAGCCAATTTTCCCACCAAAAAACTTCGAATTTTCCATAAATGAATCCGATTTTTCCATAATAAATTGGGAAATTCACAATAAAAAAATATCTAAAAAGCAATAAATAATTCAAAAAGTGCAATAACAAAAAAATAAATTATCAATAAATGTCAAAAAAACGAGCAATAAAAGTAAATGCATTTCGAGCCAAAAATTACATAGACCATGCGGCGAAGCCGCATAGAGGATTGAGGAACTGAGGCGGCAGAAGGCCGCCGAAGTTTCCGATATCCGATGCACCGCAACTGCATCGATTCGGTTCTAGGCAAACCACAGATTCAAGAATTTGCCCGGTATAATGCAAACATAGATGTTATCCCTTTTTTTAGGTCCGACGAGCGATAGCGAGATCGGACAGCAAGCAATTGCTTGGTAAATTGCAATCATAGTTACGCAAGCTTTTCAGTCGATTCAATCATATAAGTGCGATTCGGCATTTCACTGTCTCATACTTTTCTGCATTTGTTTTTCATGGGTAATTTCGTCATTTTTTATTGCATTTTTTGAATTTTTTATTGCTTTTTCGATATTTTTTTATTGTGAATTTTCCAATTTATTATGGAAAAATCGGATTTATTTATGGAAAATTCGAAGTTATTTGGTGGGAAAATTGGCTTTTTTTATTGCAACAATTGATTTATTCATTGCATTTTTGACGTTTTTAATTGCTCAAAAATCAATTATTTATGGAAACTTTTGATTTATTTATGCATTTTTCTATTTGTTTATGGAACTTTAGTTATTTATTACTGCTTACACCCCTGTTTCTTCACTGGGACTTTTCGAATTATTTATGGGAAATTTTGTATTTATTATGGAACGTTTAATTGTCTGCCTATAATGTATGTACATTACTGCGCACTCTTTTTCTGATTTTTCGGAGATTTTTGGTAACAATAACCATACAAGACAAAAATAAAAGGTAATTGTCACATCGTTTTGAACTCGAAAACAAAGAGTTCCAGTTACCCAATGTTATCTGTACTAAATATATAGCGCACGGCATATTTAAAAATAAAGTTCTTTGTGAATAACCGACACCGAGTTCTGCACCGTACGCCTTACCGGTAGATCAAGTACAACAATTATTTTTCCACTAGATTCCGTCTGAATACTACTCACCGGAGCCACCACCCACCCACGGATTCGAAACGATAAAGTTTATGCACACAATGGAGGGTGCATTCGTGTGGCAAAATTTATAGTTCTCGGCGTGTGCTCCTCGCGTCTTTCGTTACGGTATACCGGTATAGGGACGTGCAAACGGGTGCAGCCGGCGTCAAACAAATGAAAATAAATGCTAAAGGTTGTATGCGCGGTACGGTGGCGAGGACTCGGAGGTTCTTGGATTACGGAAACGGGGAAATAATTGCAGATAATTGCATTTCCATGCGCATCCACACTTGCATCGTGGACTTTGCACTCAGCCGCCCGTCGTCGGTTGGGAGTTGCTTCCGGTTATAATTGGTTGAAAACGGAGATAATTGAACGCGTTCTACTGGGATGATGCCCAGGAAATAGCCTTGAGTCGAGCTACTGTTTACAAATAACCTATCAATTACGTACGAATTAGCCCACCGGCCCATATAGCCGAGGCGGTAAACGCACGGGTATTCAGCATGACCATGCTGAGGGTGACGGGTTCGATTCCTGGTCGGTCCAGGATCATTCCGTAAAGGAAATTTCCTTGACTTCCTTGGGCATAGAGTATCTTCGTGCCTGCCACACGATATACACATGCAAAATGGTCATTGGCAGAGGAAGCTCTCAGTTAAAAACTGTGGAAGTGCTCATAGAACACTAAGCTGAGAAGCAGGCTTTGTCACAGTGAGGACGTTACGCCAAGAAGAGAGAGAGAGCCCACCGGCAGACAGATAATTCTAGAAAAGTGAAGAAGTACAAATTTACCTTGCCGAGCAGATCGATGAAGTTGTCGCTCCAGGTGCGGGGAAAGTGGGGTTGGGTGTTCAGGACGTTCTTGACGTCGACCAGCGGTGTCGACGAGTGGACCACGAACGGGCGCATTCCGGAGCGCATCTCGTACGCCACCACGCCCAGGGACCACCAGTCCACCGGGTAGCTGTAGCCGGCTGAAAGTGGGAGAGAAAAGATTGAAAAGCTTATAAAATAATCTTAGAATTTAAAGTTACGTCAGGAAAAGTAATATAGCAACATGTTCTGTAGCTTCATATTTCAATAATATATTATTTCCTCAACAAAACAGCTATATAGGTCCACCAACGGTTCTGTATCGATCACTTTGCTCAAAATATAATTGCTGTAGGGTTTCACTTGTTTCAGCACCATGCGTCTCCATCATCCTATCCAAACGTTCGTGGAGACTTGAAGATTTCAGTGCATAAGTGACGAACCCATAACCACAGTAGACACGAATGATTTTGCTACATGCTACATGTTTTAGGTGCCTGCTACATGTAGTTAGATTGTTTTTGAACAGCTCTTAAATACATTCAAACCTTCATTTAAGTAGAATCCATTACGATAAACTCTATTTAGGTCCCTCCATTAAGGTAACGTTACCTAAATGAAATTTGATTATGTTCAGATCAGATGGAGTACTTTTTTTTATTAGGGTTAAAGTTGGTTTACGGGGAAAAGTAGAATAAAGTGTTAGGCTACCGACGTGTTAGGGGTTAAAATTTGAAGAGTACGCTGGGTTTTTATGCACATGTCTGGGGATGCGTTCTGTCAAATTTTGTTGGTGTTTCAAGGAGTTTTCAGGTGAGTTTAAGGAGGTTTCTGGAGCATATTATATGCGTCCAAAGGTGTTTCAAAGGGCAAAAGGTTATTGCAACCATATCGAATTGCAAATACTCCATAGAAAATTAAAAAGTGTTCCATAAAGAATGAATAAATGTTCTATACACATGTGAAATGATGCTCATAAAAAATAGAAAACGTTCCATACTTATTTGAAAATGCACCAGTTAAACATGGAATTTACTCATTGTAAGAAAAATTTAGCCCCAATTAATAATACTGATATGCTCCATAATAAAATATAAATATTCCATAATAAATTAGAAATGCTCCATGAAAAATAAAATTGTAGCCACGGAAAATTGTTCCATAGAAAAATTAAAACTGCATCATAGAAAATAGATAAATGCTCCATAAAATTATCAAACTGCACAATAAAAAATATTAATTGCTCCATAAACAATTGCAAATGCTCCATAACTTTGAACTTCTGCACCACTAAAGTAGTAAAATATGGAGTAGTATTGAATAACCGAATTCAAAGTATGACAATATGGACACTATGGAAAATTTCAATTATATATGGAGCAATTCATATTTCATATGGTGCAGTTTGATAATATTTATGGAGCATTTATTTATTTTCTATGGTGCAATTTTTTTTTTATTGTGCAATTTGATTTTTCTATGGAGCAATATTCAATTTTTCAATTCAATTCAATTCTCTTTATTTATGAGATTTTCAGCCGTTGGCTGAATCTCATAATATTCAATTTTTTATGGGTACAATTTTCATTTTTTCTGGAGCATTTCTAATTCATTATGGAGCATTTGTATTTTATTATGGAACATTTCAGATTTATTTATGAATGCAAAATTGCACTTCTAATGAGAAGATTTTATGTTTTACCGGTACGTTCTCTATTGTTTATGGGTAATAATGACCCTCGGAAACCTTCGAAAACGTACCTGTAACGTCGCCAGAACCCGTTGGAAATCTTTTGAAACTAAATTGGAAGTGCATGAAAAAAACATGCATGAAAAGAGGTTTTAGTGTATCTGAGAACTCTTTGGAGTTTAGGCCACAAGTGATCTATTGAAGCATTTTGAATGAAATGTATGCTTACACAGCCTCATGGTTGTCAAGCAGCGAGTTCATTGTTATCAGTTTGAGGACCTCCAAAAACATCCTTGAGTAAAAGTCATCGGATCTACCAACGTAGTTTGTTGTCTCTAAGAGCTTCTTGATTCAAACATCCACAGTTAACTATGGTCTGACACTTTGTTAGGCTACAGTTATGTACGCCTCCGCGAGTCTATTGTATCTATGACGTCTAAAGTAGGAATCGGGTGGGCATGAAACAATGAAATACATCATCATTTCACCAAACTATCACTGCTAGACAAAATGTCAAAGTAATAGAGAACAAGCAATTGTAGAAAAAAAATGGGCCGCTGACACATTCTACCGTGACGTTACAACGTTTTGACGTCTTTTTTGTCAGATTTTTCACTATAACTCGTAAATTCTACCGTAAACCCTCAAATATTTTTGCGTAACGTCACGCTACCAATTCCCATTTTAAACATACTTTTCCAATGAAAACTAACTGTTCACTAAGATCATACTCTTTGGAAATTTAACAAGGAATCCAAATATGCAAAAATATTTGAGGGTTTACTGTCGAATTTACGAGTCATAGTAAAAAATCTGACAAAAAGGGCGTCAAAACGTTGTAACGTCACGGTAGAATGTGTCCGCTACTTTTCCCTGACATCGCTGTGAAACCCATCAAACGCTTTGAAAACCGTTGAAACGCCTCTGGAACTCTCATGAAATCTCTGTGACATTAACACGAGAGCCTCTGAAGCCCTTCCAACTCCTTCTGAAAACTCTTGAAACGCCTTGAATCTGTAAGCGAAGCTCTATAAACATAAAAGTGAATTGCTCAACATAGAACCATTCTGCAACAAATCAATTCTCACTCTTCAACTTTATTCTCAAATTACATTCGTATCACATGCTTACCATGCACTCCTCAAGTGCAGGTCATTAAATCATTGCACCATGCTGAGTCCACTGTACCCAGCAGACCCGAGCAACAGAAGGTCAAATTACAGACCTCCACTATCGTCAGGCACACTGCGCCAACTTACATACCGATCGCCGCCGATTGGTCAATCGATGCTTAGCGCCTCCTCCACTCGGGAACTTTCATATGTATTGGTTTGTAGACTTCTATAATGAGACTAGCTGTAAGTTAAACATTGAATAAACCGGAGACTCTGTTCTTGAAACCCAAACGGTGAAGACCTTTTCAATGCCAATGTCCGAACGACACAAATCGCTTTGATACGCTTCAAAAACCCCCATGAAACCTCCGTGAAATTTAATTTTCACGAACCGGATCAGTTTTCAATAGTAAAACGGCAGAACTTTTAGGTCCGTGTGCTCAGCACCCACGAACCGTCGTGTTGTCCCCAACGCCATGATGAAAAATAGCCTACCGCCACCTCTATAGCGGTTCGCGTCGATTTAATAACTTGACCCCAAACCCCCATGTGTCCCATATAGGAAAAGATTTGCAACTGAGCTGATTTGACAGAAGCTTTTTAGTTTCATTCAGCAGTGCCAGAAGAAGCAATATACCTAAAGTAATAAATGGTACATATTTTCAGATGTATTCAGCCTATTGTGGGGTGTGAATATAGTTTAGTGTTATTCCCCTTGCGTGTCCTTCCCCTAGCAAGCATCAGTGACAACCAGCACCATATCAAAGTTGTCAATGTGAAGCTGCTTCATTGAGGAGAGGAGCTTTGGCGGAGTAAAGACAGAACTCGAAAAAAAATGAGACACACAAAATAGTGTATAACATTTGATTATGTGCACAAAAAAAGCTGATTTTTTTTACCAGGAATGTAGCTAATTACATAAAAATTTCATCAAAATCGGTTAAGAAATGGCGGGGATATCGTTGAAACAAAAGACTCACCATTTAAGAAACTTGGACAAAAAAAACATTTTAAAAAATATCACTTTTTTATACCTAAAACCAACGTTTCTCAAACTATCGGTCGTGACCCACTGGTCGGTCGCGAGCTGATTCTGGGTGGGTCACGAAGGTTTTGCCGGTATTGTAGTAAATGTCTTCCTTAACTTAACTCAAATTAAATTTTGGGCAAATTTTAAAATTAACAAATATCTATTCTCTTAGCACAAGAGTTTCTAGAAAAGCAGTTGCTTCCTGATTCAATTCAAAGTTTTACTTTTTTTAAGTCTTAGTCCGAAGAATATTGAACATCGACGGTGCTATCTGCGTTATGAAATCGATTTACATGAGTTCACAATCTGAAGTTTTATTTTGTTATCTGTATTTATGATATTTTTAGCCCTAGGCTAGTTCATCTCGGGACCCACGCTTTACTTCCCTTTCAAAGGGATTTGTCGAGAGTGAGATTCGATCCCAAGGTCCTCGGCGTGATACTCAAGTGCTTTAACCATCATATTTACCAGATCCGCTCCACAGAAAGTTTATGATTCTCATGAAATTTTAGATTTTTCATATGTTTTGCAATAGATGAGTTCAGATATTTGCTTGCAGTTCAGTATGATTTTTTAAACGCAAAAATATTGCAAGTTCAACAACAAGAATTTTTGAATACGAAAAATCTGCAAAAACCAAATACCTAATATGGTATTTTTTTATTTTTATTTTTTTTTTATTTTACCGGACATCGGTTTTATTTTAAATTTCGGCAATTTAAAAATTCACTGGAATCAGAACAGCTGACCATCCAACCGAGCATTCAGTAGAAAAATTCTATATTTTCTTTAAGGTGTCATGATGCAACACTGAGCTTTCATACGAATCATTGACTTTTTGCTTTTCAATGATTGTTTGCCTCTCGTTTTTGAAGTGATAAAAAACTGATAATTCTGCAGTAACGCTGCTGAAAAAGTATCATCACAATCACTGCTAGTGAGCATATAGGATAATATTTTTTCATGCGCATATTCGCTTTCGTGGCTGAGAATTATCACTTTGAAATTTAGAACCACATATCCAACATGGCTACCGATGGTGATGATGCCGTAAAAAGCCTTTTAATCCTAAAATGTGTGATAGAATCTCTAAAATCTGTGAAGTTTTGTACTCTAGTTCTAAAGACAAAAAGTACGCTGAAACGGAAAACTTCGGCACCCTGGCTATATTTTGACTTTTTCAAAACACGAAAATAAAGGGTGGTACGGTCAAAATTTGGTCACACCATTTTTTCATAACTTCAGACTGCGTTTACCAAAACAGCATATTTTGGAACATTATATGAATCAGGTAGCAGGTATCAGTAGGTCGGCTCCAGAGGCACGTTATCCTTCATGTGAGAAAGTTGTGCCATCGCCATAAATACGAGCCTATTCATCATTTACCTGAGAGAGAGGGAAAGGGAAGGTAACCCGAGCAGAAGAAAATAACAAGTGAATAACATATCACGGTATTTATCTTAAATACTACCATACCTTGATATGCCCTTCATTAAGTGTGTGGCTTCGTGGTCGTGCGGCTAGTGTCACCAAGCATTTAGTCGCATCGTGCTGAGGAGCGCGGGTTCGATTCCCGCCGCAGCTGTCAGGAAAAGTTTTCGGCTGTGCCACTGGGCGTTGCATGCTAGTCCGTTGTCTAGTGTCGTGCTTCCTTCAAAGAGCGAATAGCTCACTGGAAGCATTAAACGTGTCCGTGTCTTTTTTTAATAAGAGGAAAAATAACAAAAACGAATACCATAATTTCCCGGGCATAGTACAAGTACTGACGATCAAAATGTGATATTGGTTTGTTTGAGATAAGAGGTAAAAGTACTGAAAACAAAAATTTGTTCCTGAACCATCTAACCAATAGCAAAATATGATATTTGAAGATTAATCAAATAGCTCACTGCTATTGCTTAAATCTTACCAAGAGCTAAATGTGTTATGATGATGATGTTCCAGGAGTAAAATTGAGATGTTATTTTCAGTACTTTTACCTCTTATCTCAAACAAACAAATATCATTTTTTGTTCTCCATATCAAAATATGCTATTATTGAGCATTTTTCCTCTGCTCGGGTTTGTATAAATAACACCTAGAAAATAACAAGTCTTGTTATTTCAATAATGAATGCATTCCTAAAATTTTAAGTGCTGTTATTCAAAATGTATTAAATAACAAATTAATTACATTTCTTGTTATTAAATTTTTCATTGTTCGATGACTTTATGATGTAATGGCAAATCTAGTTATTCGGTTATTTTCATCAATATCAATACCAAACTCTGCTCAAATACCTCCAGCTGTTATTGTGAATAACGCAGCAATAGCAATTTTAGGTATTAGAGCACATGTTGCTTTTTACATGGTATTTGTAAGGTATTCCCTTCTGCTTGGGAAGGGAATAGGGGCTGTCCATAAACCACGTGGTCATTAGGGGGGGGGGGGTTCGGCCAATGACCATTTTGTATGGACAAATAAAAAAAATTGTATGGACTAATGACCACCCGGGGAGGGGGGGGGGGTTGAAAAGTCCCAAAAAAATGACCACGTGGTTTATGGACAGCCCCATAGGGTCGACATAATCGCATAAGCGTACCACAACGGGTTCAAACAGCGCCCTGAAAAAAAAACGCATAAAGTGTAAAGTGAGCCTATAGCTATTTGCCAAAATGGGTTCAGAACAACATAAAATCCTGAAGATTCAGGTTTCTTAGGTCAGTTTCACTTAATCAAGTGTTTACCGAGTACTCGGAAACGCAGTTGCGTAAAAACTGGGTAGTTACATATCAAATGATTCAAAGTTCCACAGTCGGATTCTCAGCTAAGATATACAAATGAAGCAGCCTGTTGAGGCTTGTGATGGACAAAATCATAAGTAGGAAAACCACATTGAGTTATCTCAATTGCGTTTCTGCTACGAGATTCCTCAAAAGTCATGGCAAGACTCCCGCATGGGGGCATCCACAAACACTCAATTTTCTAATCCCTATTTGATGTAATGCCGAGTAGATTATATGTAGCTTATACCATCAAATTTTCATCAAAATCAACTTAGTATTGGTTGAAATATAGATAAAACTAACGACCTGCCCTTTTTAAATTTTGCACAAAGCGCTCCATAGTAAATTTTTGGCAATTTAAAGACAGTAAAACACAATTTTAATTACAGAACTACCAATACCGCGCCGATTCTTATGCAAATTTTACAGTATAATTCTATTATGAAAATGTGTTTTAAATTGAATTTTGAGTCATTTTGTATGAATACTTTCAAAGTTGTAGCAGTTTGAATATGAAAAAAAAAACTGACCGGGTGCCACTTAAGAAAATATAACTACACCACATTTTGACATGCATAATTACAAACAGAAAAATTGTCATTAAAATCGGTTACCTTTTCTGGCTATCTAAATAAAACAGTAAACATGTGTTATTATTTTTGAATCCTCTTTGTGCAAAACTTTAAAATTGCAGATCTCTGGATTCAACAATATCTCCGCAAATACCAAACCGATTTTGATAAAAAAAAGTTTGGTTTAAACTACATACAATGTACCATTATTGGTCCAAAAATCAGCTATTTTGGTGTACGCTGTCTAAAGTTATGAAAAAAAATTGTATGACCAAAATTTGACCGTATATCAGCCTTTAGCAGTGCATATTAAAATACAAACATTATTTGTAAGAAAAAGTGTTTCGTAAAGTAAGCCCATCACTATCTTTTATTTCACATTTTTGACACAAATAAGTACACAATGGAAGCGATCGCAGTATACATTTGAAAATTCAGTCCGATTTTTCTATTCTTTTTTTTCTAAAATGTTTTGGAAATACATATTGGTGTGTATATATACCGTGATTTCGGGTGAAATTGATAACTTTTCGCAGTTTTTGGCAGATAATTTTTGAATACTTTTCGATATGGTTAAATTCAATGCTCTAAAACAAGTACGACCATGGTTTTCATCAGTCTAAGAGGCTGAAAATTCTACTGCAAATCATTTTATTACAAAAAATAACATTTGAACTAAAAAATCAAAAAATTTAGTTTCGGGTGAAATTGATCAGTCAATGAAATGTTGTTGTAAGTGCTGACAATATTTTTTCGACCTGAATTAACCACCCCGGAATGCGAAAAGCTATGCAAAACTTTTACAAGCTCACTATTTTTTTTAATTATTCAAGTTTGAAGTTAACAAAACGCCTGAAAGTATGGAATTGCCATACTAAATATGTTTTAACTTCCAGAAAAGTACACTTTTATGCATAAATTTCAATATTTATAGAACTTTTGATGACGAAATTGGGTTAAATGAATACTTGGTAGCTAGGAACATTCATTCGAATATTCATTACATGTGCGATACAGCTACGGTAACAAAAGTTTGAAAGTGTCTTTGAAGTTCGCCTCACACGCAATTTCGAAAAATATTGAATTTTATACAGAAATATGTGACTAATTGGTTGTAAAACATGTAAACTCATCATTCAATAACTCTTGAGCCAGACTATGGTCATTTTTTACAAATTGTTTTAAGTTAAAAGCGTTATTTTTAACAAATAAAAATGGCCCTCACTTCGATCAATTTCACCCCACTGATCAATTTCACCCGAAATCACGGTACTATAGATTCCATAGACTCGCGGAGACATGGTTGAGCAATACGACTTTATTGTGTTTTGCCGTGAATTTAGAGTGTACCGAGCGAATATGACGTCACGCAATCCATTGTCGCTATTGAAATCATGACGTCATGCTCGTTTGGCTACACGAACTGACAATTCGTTTGGCTACAGTTGTCTTCGCCTCCGCGAGTCTATGGAATTTATAGTGTTTTTATTGGTGGGTCGTGAAATTCTACTATAATCATAAGTGGGTCGCCAGCTAGAAAAGTTTAAGAACCCCTGCCTAAAACTGTAGGGCCAAAAATACTGAACCGATTTCAATGAAAATTTATCTATACGTGAAAAATGTGAAGTTTTGTGTCAAAAATTCATTTAATTTGATCTAACCGCTTTGATTAACAACAAAGTTACAGCTTAAGCAATTTTTAAAATGGATGCCCAAAATTCCTAAAATCACCTTTTATTGTATCGACAATGTCTCCGCCAACACTTTACCGATTTTGATATAATTTTTATTTTATCGGGTCAAAATATCAATTATTTTTGTGCACGCAATCAAAAGTTATGCACCGTTTTGTATGTCTCATTTTTTTTTTGAGTCCAGCCTTCATTGTGTGGAGAGATGAACCAGCCTAGGGCTGAAAATCTCTATAATAAAGAAATAATAATAATAATTCATTGTGTGGTTCCGCATTATGCCAAGTGCTAAGATGGCAGGGAACGGGTTAATCCAGTGAGTTACGTAATATTCACACCATGCCCATCCTTTTCCAAAATCAGACAATTAAAAAACAAACATCTTGGAATCCCAGCTCAATATTACACAAGATCTTCAGAAGCACAAATCTCAAGAAGAGTACTTCTAACGATAGTGTAATTGTTATTTTGTTATTGTTCACTTGTGATAAGCTTAAAATAAGAAGATCCAGTGCGCTGGTTTGGTTTCAAATGAGATATGGGCACTCAAAATCGTGAGTAGGTGCCAAAGTCGGTCATTGTGGCGGCCATCTTGGCATTCTAAGAAGTATGTCCTTAAGAAAGGAAATCGTGAAAGCTCACTGCTAACAAAAAATACAAAAATAAAAAACGAATAGTGCTTATTTGTTGTGTTTTCGATATGACGAAAATGGGACCACATTGCTTAAAATGGGTTTCGGTCCCCTCTATGGTGTAATGCCTTATGAATTATGTATTGATATTTTCATGATATGAGCAAATGCTTGAGGCTTTTACAACATAATTTGAAGAATTTTGAGAAAAAAAAACTGGTAAATATTTCCTAACGGAATTTATGCCTGACTTTATAACGCAATATCTTGTTTTTTTTTCTGACGAAGTCGTGAAGTCATTTCCGATTACCCAACGCTTCGGCAATTAGGATGGTGGCTTCATTAGGGAGAACTGTAATTTAGTTAGTTGATTATATATGTATTAACTAGTTTTGTTCAACTTACAATAATGTTCTAGTTTTGCCTCTAGTGTTTCGGCTAGCTTTAACCCTAGTCGTGCATTGGGGTCATTATGACCCCTAAACGTGCACTAGGTCAGCGTGGTGAGCGCAAGCTAATGCACGAAGAAGGTTAACTGTCCTGATTAACTAATAACAAGAATAATTGCGCCATTATCATTATTGTGAGTTACACAAAACTAGTTAGGACATATATAATCAATTGCTTTAATCACGACGGGTGCTGTTGTACTCTTGGGATTTTTCGGCGTATCAGTCTTCCCGTAAAATCAAAAACTACAATTTGATTTCTTTCTCCAACGATTCGATTCTTATTGGATCTTTATCGAGCATTTGAAAAAAAAACGACAACTATTTCTAATCCTTAATATACAACCAATATGGATCGAAACGTTGGGGAAAGAAATCCAACAGTAGTTTTTGATTTTACGAGGAGACTGATACGCCGTAACGATCCCAAGAGGGCATGTATAACACTAGTTTACAGCATTTTTGAACTCGGTAAGCTGATGATCGTTTTTGGTGTAGAATCATGCCCTGAGTTCGAAAACGCGAAGGAAAAAAATTACAGTAGAGCGGAAATTGTTTCGACTTTCCATACAAAGTTGATGATTTGAAATCGATTTTTATTCTATTTTTAAGCAATGTCGCTCACTTCACACATCTCATTCTCCGTAATCAATGCTCCGATTAAGCTGAATTTTTTACTGCAACTCGCTTACATATGATATGTCAAATAAACGTTGAGAAAGAATTTTTAAATTGTTTTTTTTTCTTATTGAGCTAAAACTCAAAAACCGTCCTACTTTAAATTTTTTGAAGCACGGTTTCAAAATCAGCGCTAAATTATGCTTCAAAAACTTTGGTCGTTGACAGAAGTTCACGACTTTCGTTTTATTTTGTAAACTAGTGTAATCAACTAACTAAACTACAGCCCTCCCTGATAAAGACACCATTCCTAAGTTCCGAAACGTTGCGTAAACAATATACGCGCTTAAGAATAAATACTTCGTAGTCACTCAAAGCTTCCCAGTTAAGATTACAGTCGATCCTTGCAAGCAACTCTGAAGTACATGAGAAATATTTTGCAAATCATGTGGAAATATTCGGGGTGAAAGTTGTAAGGAGGATCCTGCTAGGGGTCCTTAAATTCCTGGTTTTAGCGCCAGACGACGACGTCGTCTACCAAGAGCTCCAGATTCAAAGTGCCCAGCTAGCAACGTCAGTGCCCACCAACAGGATCCACCTCCAATTCCTACCCACCAAATACTCCGTAGTCCCAAAATCCAAAGTCCTATATTCCCAAAAACTTTCCACTTCCAATTCAATTTTAGGTAATTCTCTGAATTATATAAGGTTAAGAAGATGATCTAGTAGCAGAGAGAAAAGTTTATTGAAGGAGTAAAACGATACGTAAAAATAAGTCGATCGATTTCAACGATTAAAATTCATCGTATTTTCTTCTCATAAAAAACGTCTACAATGCCCTGACCTTCCTCCTATTAGAGCTAGCTGGCTACTGAGCGGCTATCGGCAGTTCTCCCGGAGCTTACGCTGGCCAACGGTACCGAACCTCACCGATAGTCTCTCATTCCCTAGCTGTGACGTCACTACCCTGTTCGTGTGTCTTCCGTGAGTCGTTCTAACCCCCTAATCTGCGTTCTTCCCCTACTAATACACTTTGTGTTTTCCCTACTAATTCTCGTTGCGTTTCGTGTGTGTGTTGTTGTTTTCTGGGTTCGTGTACTTACGGTTGGACGATGATTACAGACCTCGAACGGTCCCCATGCAGGGGGAATGGGGGGGATAGATAGATCCCGACGATGCTGATTGCCTGTGTGCGAGCTCGATCGCGAAGCACTTTCCGAACGAGACCGGCGTGTGCAGTGCGTCTGGCGGCCGTTGATTACGCACACTGATGCACGGCTACGGCCCGTGCGGGGTGGAGATGGTGGAGACGGGTGGTTGTTTATCTTGCTCCTTCGATGAGGGGTGGTGGAGCAGCATGCACGGTCACAACGATAATGCTCGCCGCGCCGCGGGTCGTATCCGTTCCCTGAGAAGTCGGTGGGTACACTCCGATCGGCAGATCGTCGGAACGTGAGTCTGGCGGTTACGCTGGCGTTGGGATTCTTTCCCTTTAATGGACACTCCCACTCGACGGACAATCACGTGTAGCGGATGTGATTCACGGTGGGGGCCAAGCTTACACTCCGATGGCCAACGCGCTCCAGACGTACCTATAGCACAGACAAACAGACATACTACTCAAATCGAAATCATCGCACGATTTAACGGTCATTTTGAAAATATAGTGTGGTTCGGACTGTGCTCGCAAGTGTCATGGTGGCGCTACTGTGCCACCGTCACCTCTCAATTTTGGAGAGAAATGAACACGACGCCGATCAATGTTTACATAAAATGACTCAAGCATGAACCTTCATTCATGTTTTATGAATGGATGACGCCTCGGGGGAGTCGTCACCTGCAAAATTGTTACATCTAGCCGAGGGAAACAACACCTGCAAATGAATGCTTCGGATTGAGCATTATAGAGGGTGCTAGTGAGATGCCAAACGATGTTTTTGAAGCAATTTTCTTCTAAGTAATATGTCTGTTTGTCTGTGCCTATAGTGGCCCGAAGCCACGAGACGATAGGTACACCCGGGGTAACCTCGCCGTGTACCAAGCACCAATCCACTCGCTTTCGTTATGTGCGGGGTATGCGACCACTAATAATTCACCACGGGTTCGTCATGCACCGAACTCACACCGATTATCCCAACGGTGGATGCCACCGGGTTGTGGCCACTGTAGAAAACAAATTCTTAGAACACCGCACACACATATTCCCTTACAATCCTCAAAATTACCTGATCTTTCTCACTTCGGTAACACCGCAATTTCTGCCTCCGACTCACTTTCTAGAAAATTCTGCACTCTAGTTTTTTGTAAATAAATTTTCGTTTAAGTTTTAATTTTTTTTTTACTAATATGCATGAAACTTACTTTTTAAGCACAATTTTAAATGCACGACTCACGATTTTAATTGTCATAAAAAAATATAGGTTTATCTGAAAATAGCAATGAATTTACACGTTAAAATTTCACTCACTTTTCTTTTTAAACTATTTTTATACTTGTATTAGCTATTGATTAAGGAACACTTTCTCACTGAACTAAATATCAACTTCTGATAACTTGACTCCTTGGCGGTCCAAAAGGGAAAGAACGAATAATCGCTCCCGGTTGACCAAGAAAGTTATCATATATAATTTTCTACTTAATTCGAGGGTTTCCGGTTTCTTTCTTGATTTCAATTTTGTATGTAAAAATTTTCTTGCGTTTAAAATAACATTTCTTATGGTTTCCTGTTGATCAACTTTCGTCACCAACTATCATATCAATCTCTAAATACACACATATAAACATTGAATTCGAGCACTTTTTCATTTCTTACTGTTGCCTATCTCACAGGCGTGAGATGGCTAACGCTACTATTTGAAACGGCGGATTTTCACCAAATCTGCTCGTTTCAAAGTCAATGGAGAAATTCCAAGTGGAAGTTTTAAAGAAGTTTCAAAAGGAATTTAGGATATTTTTTCAATTTTCAGCAGGAAAGAAGTTGAATTCAAAACTTTTTTGCAACATCTCAGGGCACTTTTTTAATAATGAGTTTTGCCTCATGTTTTTGCGTGCACAAATCTAAACGGAGAAACGGAGTGTCATGGCAGACGGTTGCAAGTGAATTGTTCGTCATCGCAATTCGACGGATGATTTCGACTTGTAGCTCTGAATTATGCTACGATTTTTAACGGTATGGTGAACTACGAACTAGGTTTACATCAATTAACAGTGAAGACTTCTCGGGAGCTGTTAAAATTGAACGAGAATTATAGTTTGTTTTCGTGCTGCTGAAGTGCTTAGTCTCGTATATTCCACCATCGTGCTTGTTCGTCATTTTCTGCCAAACAAACAGCGTCTCACATCACTCACATGATGCACACCAATAGAGCTACCCGAGCTACTACAGTGGCGAAAGACAAACCGACAGCTGCTTTGCCGTTCGGATCGAACGATGATAATGACAACAAAAAGCAATCGAGGGAACACTTGGATAGAGTCGATGCCCACGTAGGAAACTTCGATGATCTGTTGTTTCGTCTAAAGCAATTGATTGATGACGGAAATTCAAAGTTGGAGGAGCGCATCGAATCCAGCAGTAATGCTCTATGTAACGAAATTTCAACCCTACGCAAGGAAGTTCATCAACTGAAGGCTGAATACGCACAGGATTTTGATCAGCTTAGTGAACGTCACGCTAAAACGGAGATAGATGTGCGAAAGAACAAGGATTCCATCAGCAGGATGCCAAGATCGAGTGAACTGATTCTCACCGGTGTTCCATTCTACAAAACGGAGAATACCAGTTCTCTGCTACGAAAAGTGTCTTCTGTTCTTGAGTACCACGATACAGATGACCCGTTAGTATACACGAAGCGATTGGCTCGTTTTCCCATCGCTGATGGCGCAAATCCACCAATTCTGTTGCAATTTGCGTTCAAGGCGGCCAGAGACGACTTCTTCCATCGTTATTTCTTGAAGAAGGGCTTGAATCTGAACCAACTGGGTTTCGATGTCGACAAGCGCGTCTATTTGAATGAGAATCTAACCGATTCGGCTCGGAACATCAAGGGTGTCGCTCTGAAGCTGAAAAGAAGCGGTAAGGTAAGGAACGTTTTCTCCAAGGACGGGACCATTTTCGTGAAGCCGAACGACGGAAACGCTCCAGTTCAACCGATATTCCACGTAGATCAACTGAAGGACGTGGTATTCAACACTTAAAAACCTTTCCTTAAAAATAATCGATTTCCTTCCCAATTTTCCCATGCTTCCTTCCTCATACTTTCCTTTGAATAATCCACTCCTAAAAGTTTTCACTGTTACAAACCTTTCCTATGCATATTCATTTTCCTACCGAACGTTTTCCATGATTCCGTTCCCATAGTTTTCCCATGTAGCCATCCTTCCTAAAAGTCAAAACCGATGGATTGAAGTCCAATGGTGTACCCCACATCTACGCTGCTGTTGTTGTTGTTGCTGCTTTGGATGGACCCTATGTTGCTGCTGCTGTGTTGAGGCGAGTTCATCATTGACCCGTAGCTGCTTGATATCCGTCAGATTTTTTTTTTTTTTTTTTTTTTTTTTTTTGGTTATATTGATATGTATGTTCTTCAATTTATTATCTGTTTGCTGTATCCATTCACCATCATTCTACCATGCCAGTTTAGGCTGTTTTTTCTGACGATCGCGTACGACAATGACGTCGGTTGATCAAAGAGCTAATGTTGCACGATCAAGAAGAGGCTTTGCCGATATACCCCGAGCAGTTATGAATGTTGCTCTTCGTAATGACTGCATTAACTTGTGTCACATGAATGCCCAAAGTTTGTGTGCCCGTCAATCAACCAAATTCGATGAGTTCAAAAGTTGTTTTACGAATAGTAAATTAGATTTGATTTGTGTCACGGAAACATGGTGACATGACGGTATTCTTGATGGCATAATAACATTAGATGGATATAAAATGATCCGAAATGATCGCAAGTATTGTCGCGGAGGAGGTATTTGCATCTATTATAAAACTGATCTTAAGGGCCCATATAGCCGAGGCGGTAAACGCACGGGTATTCAGCATGACCATGCTGAGGGTGACGGGTTCGATTCCCGGTCGGTCCAGGATCTTTTCGTAAAGGAAATTTCCTTGACTTCCTTGGGCATAGAGTATCTTCGTGCCTGCCACACAATATACACATGCAAAATGGTCATTGGCAGAGGAAGCTCTCAGTTAATAACTGTGGAAGTGCTCATAGAACACTAAGCTGAGAAGCAGGCTTTGTCCCAATGAGGACGTTACGCCAAGAAGAGAGAGATAAAACTGATCTGGATTGTAGAATAATTGAAGCTTCAAAATTAACTGGACAGTATGGACAGAATGGTACTGAGTTTGTGTTTGCTGAGGTCCGCATCAACAGTCAAAAATTCTTACTTGGTGTGATCTATTGTCCCCCGAGTACTGATTGCTCAGATGTATTGGAGCGGAAATTGTCTGAATTATCATTAAACTATTCAAATTTAGTAGTTATAGGTGATTTCAACACAGATATGAAAAAGTCTTGCAGCAGGACCAGTCGGCTTTGCGATGTTCTGAACAGGTTTGATCTTCTTTGCGTTAACAATGAACCGAAACACTTCTTCCCGAGTGGAAGTTCCTTGATTGATCTGTTGATGACCAATGATTCGCATTTTATACTTAATTTCAATCAAGTAGCTGCGCCTGGCTTTTCCCAACACGATATCATATTCTCATCTCTTAATATTTTGCGCACAACAGAAAATAGCGAAAAGCCCTTTAGAGACTACAACAGAATCGATACCCAAATGCTCCAAAACACTTTGAATGATTTGGACTGGTCTCCGCTATACAGCATAACGGATTCTGATCTTGCGCTTGATTATTTTAATCAGCACATAATTGAATTATTCGAAAATTTCGTTCCGCTGCGTTATCCCAGGGCAAAGAAAAATGCCCCATGGTTTAATGATAATATTTTCAACAGCCTGGTTATCAGAGATATCGCGTATAGACAATGGATAGCTACTAGAAATGAGTCTGATCATGCGCAGTTCCGGCGACTTCGCAATAAAGTGACTGACTTGATAAATAAGGCCAAATCTGATTATTTGTCAACAAGTTTAGGTACAACGAATTCAAGCAAAGATTTGTGGAAGAAGCTTAAACATCTGAACGTCAAACTTAGTTCAAATAATAACTCTAAGTTTACCAACACCAGTGATGAAATCAATGCTCATTTCGCTGAAAGTTTCACTAGAGACTATTTTTATTCCACAATTCCACCGTTAAATTCAGAAGGTTTTTCTTTTGAGCCTTGTGATGAACTAGAAGTTACTTCAGCTATATTTTCTATCTCCTCAAATGCTGTTGGGTTAGATGATATACCTATGAAATTTATTAAATTGATTCTACCATATGTAATCACTCCCATTACGTATTTGTTCAATTTATTCATATCCACCTCCAAATATCCCCAATCATGAAGATGCAAGAATAATTCCAATACCAAAAAAGTCTTCACGAGTTGCTTTGGATAACCTCCGGCCTATAAGTATTCTATGCGCGCTTTCCAAAGCGTTTGAGAGGATTTTGAAATATCAAATTCAAAGGTTTGTTCAACGATTCAGCCTCCTTAGTGCACAGCAATCTGGGTTCAGATCTGGTCACAGTACAACCACGGCCTTGCTTAAAGTACATGATGACATTAGTCAGATTGTAGATAGGAAGGGCGTGGCCTTCTTGCTTCTTATTGATTTTTCGAAAGCTTTCGATAGGGTGTCCCATGTGAAGTTGCTTCATAAGCTTTCGCACCAGTTCAATTTTAGTCGCAATGCCGTACATTTAGTAAAATCGTATTTAAGTAATCGCTCTCAAGTCGTTGATATTGACGGTAATCATTCCACCCCAATTAATATCTTATCGGGGGTACCACAGGGGTCGGTCCTTGGGCCACTATTATTTTCACTTTTTATTAACGATCTGCCGTCTGTTTTAAAAGTTTGTATGATCCATATGTTTGCCGATGCTGTACAGCTGTATTTTTGTTCAACTGACATTGGAGTGAATGAGATGGCCAGACTAATAAATGCTGACCTAAGAAATGTGGCGCGGTGGTCTCTGATGAATCTACTGCCTATCAATCCCTCAAAAACAAAAGCAATTTTCTTTTCGAGGCGTCAGGCAAGTCCCGTTTTACCGGAACTAATAATAAATAACGAACGAATTGAATACGTTGATAAAGCCAGTAACTTAGAAGTTATATTCCAGAGTAATCTAGAATGGGACTACCAACTCAATTCGAAATGCGGTAAGATCTATGCAGCACTGCGCCATCTTAAAATCACAGCTGGAGCATTGTCAGTATCGACAAAAATTAACCTCTTCAAATCTTTATTGTTGCCTCATTTATCCTACGGCTTGGAAGTAATCTTGAATGCTTCTGCAGCTTCATGTGAGCGATTACGCGTTGCTCTTAATCATTGCATACGATGGGTATACAGTTTGTCAAGATATTCTCATGTAACACATTTACAACGACAACTTTTAGGGTGTTCTTATCAAAATTCACGGTGTGTCTGGTAGAACAAATTTATAACAAAAAAATGGGCATCGCTAATTTTTACGCTACGTGAAAGTTGACGCTACCAGCTTTCATTCAAGCCCAACATCGAAATATTCCATCGGGGGAACTTTTTCATACAAAAATTGGGTATGTTTGTTAAGTAGAAATAGGGATTAATTTGGAACCGTGCATTTTGTATGGGGAAAAACAGTATTCTGAAAAAGTTGTTCGGGATCCCTCGGTGGATTTTTTTGGGGAACACGTTAAATGAAAGCTAGAAGTCCATATTTTCGAAAAACGGCGGATTTGGCGATGCCTAATTTTTTGTGATAAACCTTCACCATATGCACGCCGTGAATTACTTTAAATTGCGATGTTGTCTTCTTTTATTCAAAATTGTTCACCATGGACCTCGATACTTGGCTGACAAGATACAACCTTTCAGGAGCAATCGTGTACGACACTATGTAATTCCTCAGCATTTCTCTTCACACTACGGTGACTCCTTTTTTGTTCGTGCAATAAATATATGGAATCTGCTTCCAACAGACATCCAATCAATTGATTCATACTCAAGATTCCATCGGCAATGCTTGAACTGGTTTAATGGGGAAAGATAAGTGAATGGAATGAGCAAACAGATATTTTCTTTTTCTTTTGTTTTGATAGTATTATAATGATTTTTGTTATGGAAGTGGTCCTGGACAATGAAAAAACTGATTGTAGAATTCAATAAGGATTAAGCCTTACTCTACATGTATAAAATGAAATAAATGAAATGAAATGAAATGAAATGAAATGAAATGAACCCAAAAATAGTTTTTTTTCAATCAAAATTAACTAAATACAGTGAACTGAAGAAATACCTAGGTAAATTTCGAACTGAGCACTAAGTGAATTTCATTCAACATTTGAGCAGTTGAACGGGTACATAAATTTGAGTAAAAACTACCCGGCATTTTTTTTAAATAAACGTATTTTTATGCTTTTGTAACCCATTTTGAAGCAAAATTTACCTACTCAAATTTAGGTACAATGTCATGTACTCAAACTTGGCGTTCCAAACGAAACTCGGGAGTTTAATGGAAAATACCTACATATATTTTGGGTGTTTCCGTTCTTCCGTGTAGAGTTCCGTAACCGGATAAAAACTAACCATAGTTTTTTTCGAATGAGTGTAATCAGTTTCGTACCTTTTAATTCCGCCCTATGTTGCTTATCCTTTGACACATACGAGTGTAGAATTAGCATCTAAGTTAAAATACACAAAAATAAAAACTAAAAAAAAAAATTGACAGATACGCGTATTTTGACTACCACTTGTAATCTTCCTCAGTGTCAGTTATCCACTAGTGGTAGTCGAAATACGCGTATCTGTCAAAGGATAAGCAACATAGGGCGGAATTAAAAGGTAAGGAACTGATTACACTCATTCGAAGAGGGTATTTTGCTTAGAGGGTTCGAAAAGTCGGTACAAGATAACCATAGTTTGGTGAAAATCATTCCTGTCCCATATAAAGTTTACCAGCTACAATAAAATTCATTGTAATGGAATGAATTTTATTGTAGCTGCTAAAAGCTTCAACAATATATGCTTCTTACGTTTGAACCATTCACTTTCACATTCACTTGGAGTGGATCGAGGGTTGAACATCGAAACGGCTTCATGTATAGGTTCTTCGTCCGCGGGTTTGTTTTTGAGTCTGGAACACATATCTTATATTTGACTAGAACTTGACAGTTTTCTCATGATTTAACCTGAGTGAACTAGCATACAATTCGACGTAAAAGTTTGTTATATATTCAAAGCTTTAGTCAAAAGGGTTACTCAAATGTTGCAATGACGGCTAAGCATGCTGTAATGTTACTTATGTACTTCGTCACCCACTTTATGCAACTAAATGAGTGGTCTAATAATACTTGGCGCGCTCGGCAAAGTTCCAACACGCCGCTTAAAGTGTTACCACTAATAATGCTTAGTTTGCCAAACCCAGCGGGTGGGGCATGAGAGCCTAAGCTTTATTTGTTAATGCAATCAGAGAATACCCAGACTTTGACGAGGTCGATCCTACATTTGAAGAGTTATCCAGGTGGGTTTCAAAAGGAGAATTATGTTCAACTTCATAGCTTCTAGCTCAAACACTCAATGATAGTTTTATTCCACATTTTTCCACCTTGAACTGGTGTTACCCTGTTTGGTGAACTCTTACAACCGTAACAATAAGGGCTCCGTAGTGCTATTCTAAACCAGCAACTGGACAGCAGACAGTTACCACGTATAACAGGTACGAGATGACTTTACACCACGGGTCGACTAGGAAGCTGAGGTTGCCTGGGTTCAATCTGGGATCTTTTCGTGAATGAAAAAAAACCTTGATTTCTTTCAGCAAATTGTATGTTTGTACTTGTCATCCCAATTTATAGCAAAAAATGCCAAAGAAAGTATTCAGTAATAACTGTGGTAATGCTCATAGAACAATTCGCTGAAAAACTGGCTATGTCCCAGTCAGTGTACGGACACACCCTTCATTGAAGCTAGAAACTATTACTTGTTGCAGCACATCAGTATGTCTTGTCTTATGCACTTATAGCAGTTAGTTCAAATAATTTGTGTAAGAGTGGAAACCCGAACATCCGAACAAATATTGATTTGCAATGTCAACGGAAACCTCGACCACCTTTCGAAAAAAAATAATAATCCCACTGCAAACACAGTTATAAAACACGGAGGCCACAATAACCGATACTCAAGAGACAAAGCTCATCCACTTTACCCTTTTACGGGCACGGACATCTGTCTCCCCATCATTTTTTGTTCCTTTTACCGGTATTGTTCGTGTTCATGTTTTCGGATTTACCGGGAGCGCCAAAACAGTCCCAAACAGTCATCATATTTCCGTTGAAACACAGAAAAACCGAACAAAACGTGAAAACTTGTTCGTTAGTTCGGAACAAAAGGGCTGCCACAGCATTGAGCATTGGAACATTGAGGCACCCCCGAAGGGCAGAAGGAAAACTTTCCTAAAAAGTGCAAACAATTTGCAAACAAATCTCCATTAGGCCCCATCGCCGTCTAAATGCACTTTAAACCCCTAGCCAGCCAATGGATTTTATTGCATTTCATTCCATGTTAATTCACTTTGGTGCCAGCCAGGTACTCATCCTGGCATTCGTTGCCCCGGTCGGTTGCCGAGAAAATTCGAGAGCTCAGGCATAGGAAAAGGAAAATCTGGCAGAACCATGGCAGAATGATTTTCCCAGCAGGTATTTTTTTCATCGTTTCACTTGGCCGTTGAACACCAAGAAAAGAAGGTGAATAGAAAATGTATTTCATTGGATTGGGGTGCATTTCAAATAGCGCCAACAAACTGCTCTAATAATTTCTGTTTTCTGAACAAAAAAATAAATAAAAAATTAAGGAAAATCTAAATTGAAATGAGTAATCATTGCAACAATTAAAAAGGCGAACATTATGTAGGCGTTCTAATTTTTATTTTTTATTCTCTTAAACAACGCTTATATTTCTTTCCTATAATATTTTACAAATATGTGAACTTACTCACGAAATATGCTATCGTACCAATTTGAAGGATGCTCGCCTCCGAGCAAAGTATTGCAATCGTTTCAAAACTACATCCTTCTTTAATTCTCCAGAATCCTAGCTCCAACGTGCAAGAACAGCTCACTCGCCACGCACGAGGATAAATTACGTTTTTCGTTTTCATCGCGATAGTCTAATAGTCAAAACCGGACTTCATTTGCATTTTCACCTGTTAAAACATTTTTTCCTCTTCCTCCATATATCGCTGGTGTTGGTTCAACTACTAGCTGGCTGGCAGCAGCAGCAGCAGCATGTTGTCAGCGTGGTGAAAAATGTACTTTTTGTCTGCACCGCCCCTACAAGCATCATCCATCGCACTATGTAAATGGAATAGCTCCGTGATCCAACCACCACTGCGCACTGTGGGAACGAGCAGGTGGACAAAATTTGTTAATAAAAAAGTTTGCACATTCGGTAAACTACCTTTATCAACATACTTGAAGTTTAGATCACTTCGAAAAGTAAATCCTAGTATTTTATAATTTTTATCTACATAGGGGGATTAGGGGCATAATGGACACCCGGGGCGAAATGGCCACCCCTGTTTTTTGTCGAAACCGTTGAATTTTATGTTAAAATTTGAATGTAGAAGTGTGAAGGAACAAGTCAAGTATTTTCAATAGTACCATTTATATCCCTTCAAAATAAGCAAAATATCTCTTAAATCAAAATAAGTTTTTCATATGGTGGAATTCTTATAATTTTGGAGCAGCGGTTAAAAAGGTATTGCGAGCGTTTGAGTGTCTTCATCATGAAAAATAGCCACGCATTATCTAATCTGCATATATGCGTAGAATTTGCAATAATTCAAGTATTTAAATTTTGATGGGAATTTACTTAAAATAGCAAATTTAATGTTGTAGTCCATTTGGGGCGAAATAAACACTAGAAAATCACGACTGGATGTACGCGCATTGCATACTGTTGGGCGTTTTACTATTTTATTTTATTTATTTTTCTTAAAACTAGCTTCATCGGCTTATGCTTAATGAAGCTTTAAGATGAGGAAAAGCCTGGTTTAGTAGAACAGCATCATATGTCTCTCTCAAATAGGCGTAAAAACCTCATTTCTTTTCAAATAACATTAAAGTAGGTCAACATATAAAACTTAAATCTAGTGTACTGCAGGTGTTCTCGGGCTACATGCATATGCAGGAGGCTCAGGGGTGACAGCGACAACAATCGAGGAAAAAAAAAACATTATGTAACACTGTCAACAAACATAAAAATCATTGGACAGAATCTCACCTGTTTCCCATCGGAAATGAGTTTCTAACTTGCAAACGCCGTTGGAAAGTAGTACTGGAGCAGTTGAAATCGAATAATTGGAAAACTTCGTTGAAACTAGCAGATGCGAAGCGGATTGGTTCATGAAGGCCGTATTCTGTATGGCGTGGCTCAAGCTGTAGAAAACTACGTTGACGAATGATTCTCTCCGGAGCGTAAAGGTTAAGGCGTTCCAATAATTCAGCTCAGTCTATGTCTCCGCGTAGAATTTTACCAATGAAGACTGCTTGATTAATGAATCTTCTTTCATTTAGCGTCTGTAGTCTGTAGTCTGCAACGATCTTCGTACGACGGCAGGTTCTGTGGGTCACGCCAGGGAAAGAGTCCGTAGAGCCACCCTGACAAACTTTTTTTGAACAGCTTCCATTCTCGAAATCCAGTTCGCTTGGTATGGACACCATACGGCAGAGCACGACTCCAATATAGAGCGAACTAGTGCACAATACAATGCCCGAATACACAGAGGGTCATGAAATTCGCTGGTTAGTTTGAAGAGGAAACCCAGCTGTCTGTTGGCCTTGGAAATTATGTTCTCATAGTGTAGTCGATAAGAAAAAGCTGGATCGAGGATGACACCTAAGTAAGGGTATGCGGTATGGGATTTTCTCAAAGCGATACGAAACGAAACGAAAAGTGGATTTTCTGATACGATGCGGTACGAAACGAAACGAAATTCGAAAACGTTTCGTGAGTTCGATGCGAAATTCAAATTCACTCGGTATTTTTTCGAAACGAAACGAAATTTTCGTAAAAGTTCCGCGGAATTTTACAGTTATAAAAATTGTGTGCACATTGATGCTGCGTGTTTGCATTTTTCCCCTAGCGGTGGCGCGATTTGTGTTTCCGATAAGGCTCTCATCCTCTAGACTTCTTACTACAGTGCCATTTAGACCATTTGGGCAGAGGCCCACTTTTGGGCACATTGAGTTGTTACTTAGCTAATATTGTACCAATTACCTTAAAATTTTTAGGTGACTAGATATTGTACACATCTTAGTGCGTACAAAAAAATCTATCAATTTGTGAAAAATTAACTGAGTTAGAGCTAAAAGTGCCCAAAATAGGTCCTCTTGCCAAAATGGTCCCAGATATATATTTTTTACAACTTTGCTATAAGATGCTCGAACTACAAATGAGCCACAATGAACTACAAACAAGGATGGGATCATTCATTTGCAATCATTTACATTCACTTGCTGTTAACTCGCTTCAGAAACATCGCAGCAAAAATCAATGTATGGAACACTTTTTCATTATTGTTTTACCTGAAACTTTGTAGAAGAGTATAGTTGGGTAGAATCAATAATTAAGTAGACAGAAGGCAGCAAACGCAACTCTCCACGGCGTGAATGTAATTTACATTCACCGCGTGGAGAGTTGCCTTCACAGCTCGCTCACGACTTTGGTATGCGTGTGCGACCCCAATGTTATTCGACAAACTTTCAGATGAAACTAGGGTAAAAGGGTATAATGCGCCCCACCGGGGCAAAACGCCCCCCTTCATTTTCTAGCGATTCATGCGCTTTTTACATGCATGATCGATTAGAAATCTTGAATATTGAAGAATAATTGCCATCAAGCTGATCCATTAGTTAATTGGCTTTTTAAGCGATGTTGAGATAATTCCATATTCTGAATCTGCACTGAGCTGAAATCCAAATTTTTATGAATTTTGGAGCCCGGGAACCCATTTAAAAATCAATTTGAAGTTTGTTTGGGAGCGATTTGTCGAATCACCCCTCGTCGGATTTTGTACTGGGTGGAGCTGTCAAGCAGTTGCCCAGCTGTCAAAAGGTGATTTGAATTAATCTTCTTGAAATTGATTTTAGGTATCAAAACGAAGTTCTAAAAATCTGAAAAAAATCATAGAGGCTTAGAAAAAGGTGCTCTTTCGTTTAAAAATATAAAATCATTGAATATTTCTAAATTTAAAAACCCAATTGGTACAAAAAAGCATCAAAAATATCAAAAAGTCTGAAATCAAGGCTTTTGGCGTAATATTTTACCTCTTGCAAACTGACTTCATTGTAAACGAAGCTAGTTCTGTTCGCTTGTGTTACTTTGCAACTTTTATGCAGTTAAACACTTGTTAAAAGACCCTTCTAGGGTAAGCATGTAGTGGAATTATTCCCTGGGACAGTTTTATCACGGGGCTGGACGTTTTTCTTTTGGTGGGGCGTATTGCCCCGTTTGTTTTAAAAAGGCAAAATTTTGAACGTTTTCGAAAAACGTTTCAAAACTTCCATAGCCGCCCCTCCAAAGGCATAGTTTGCATGTAACACTTCACTGACTTTAGGAACAACGATTTGCAGTGGACAATAGATGTAATAAGGCGCCAGTTTTAGACACATTGCCATTTCTGCTTAAGGGGGGCATATTATACCTGTTTACCCTACAAGGTTAAGTTCATCCATACATTGTTTTTTGATAGCATGCTTCTGAACTGAGATAATAGCAAGTGAATGTAACTCTTTGCAAATGAATGGTCCCACTACAAATGAGCCAAATGAAAAGGTATATAAGGTGCTCTAATGTCGATTGTTTATCAGGATCCTGAAGCTTATGATATGGAAACATAGGTTAAATGTTTACCAATCAAGCTCTGATGAATAGCGTAACTTCTGGAGAAAACCCTGGAATCTTAAACCTCACATTGAAACTGAAAGGAATACTAACGAAATGTATGCGGTATTCATTATATATGAAAGCATCCACAAACTTCAAACTCCAAAAATATAAACAAAACCGTGTGTAGATATTGGGTTTAAAAATCTAACAGATAGATCTGGACTCAAGATTCTACATGTAAAGCGGATTTGGTGATGATTTACCGTCTACCCCCGTTGGTTTGACCTCATCTAATCTGAACACTTTTTAATTTGACCCCCTCTAATCTGCACATCGCTCAAACTAAAAATGGTTCAAACGTCATTCTGCTCATGGAACGGGGTGAAACGGAACGCAGATTCAAAACAAAACAGCAAAAAGGGTTGCCATCAGTGTGTTTTTCGATGCCCACAGGGTTACTAGAAGTTCAAATTAAAAAAATGAACCCCGTTGGTTTGCATGAGGTGTCATTCAAACCAACGGGGGTAGACGGTACGTGGATGCTCTTCTCGCCGAGGACCTGAGATCAAAAACTACTCCCAAAAAACTTGCAAAATGTGCGTTCTACCTTCGTTCTTTATTCTTTCGATTCGGGACTGGGCCTAGGGCTCAAATATATTGTTACAACAGATGAACAAAACATAAAAAAAGATTCTTCATTATGACGCATACTTGAAAATAAAAACAATGTTTCGCCTAATACCACCACCGGAACTAATACCACCGCAGTTTGTTGGCAACCTGATAAAACCCAGTAAACGAACGTCTTTTTAACCGAAATTTAGTGAAAAAGTTGGTATAGCATAGTTAGCATTTGTCGTGATCATATTACCTTTTGACATTTTCAAATCACACCTGCAGGTCCTTAACCCTAAAAGGGATACCTTCATGGCCTCAGTATCGTCACCTCGCTGAGTGTGTTCCATCAAAGACGAGCTCTGAAAGGCGCCTGGGGTCCAATGGACCCCAGGTATCCCTTTTAGGGTTAAAGAACTTCGTCAAAAAACATCGGTATGAACCCTTGCAGATTTTTTCACATAATTTTCACTCGAAAATTCTTCGGTACGAATTCCTACATCAATGCCTTTAGATCCCAAAATTCTAGAAATTTAATTATAAAAAACCATGATTTAGAATTCCTTTAAGCCTATAAGCTAGGTGCGCCAATCTTAAAATCCTAGGCGAATAATATTTTTTCCAGTATTTTCAGAAATTCTTCCAAATATTCCTTAAGTACTCTTTTCGGTGTCCGAAAATTTTCTTGGGGATTATTCAAGTAGTAGCTTTATGAAAAACAAAAAGATTAAAATGCCGGGGCCCGTGGCGTAGTTGGTCACACGTTTGCTTCATATGCGGATGGTCATGGGTTTGATTCCCAGCCCCAGCACATGCAATTTTTCGTCAATCGCTCTTCCCCCTAGAGCGTCTGGCACTGACCCTCTTCTGAGCCCCGTGGCTCAAACGGACCCGGATACCTGGACATCGGCGAACTGCTACTCATAACGGACCCCCAATCGGACTGGAAAGGAACAACGGCCATCCATCATCCTTGTGCTCATCCTTCTACCATGTATAGAGTAGAAAAGTGAAAGCAGCAGAAAGGCAACCAGTTCGATAAAGTAGAATAGAATATACATCTAGTCGCTGCACAAAATGTAAGTGCCGCTGTCAATTGAAATCGCTCACGTAGTGCCCTAGTGGACAATAGAGCTGTAAATTAGGTTAAGTGATTAAGAATAAAAAAAATAAGATTAACATGTATGTTTAACCTGAAAATTCTACGGGATTTATTATCAGCGAAAGAAATAAGAGATGAATTACAGACAAACAGACGTCTCACTCGACCCACTTCCCATCGTTTCTCTTTTCAACGGATTATTCAAATACTATGTTGTTCGCAAATCTCTCGCTCATGGCGCTCGCATCGTTTTTACTCCTGTTTGACGTTCGCTCACTACCGCCATCTACTCAGTGGGTTTGCAAAACACTGCGTAATTAGCATTGGGCGATTATACTTTTGTGATGACGATTTTATTCGCACTTTGTTCCAAGTTATACGTCTGTTTGTCTGTGGCTGAATCGTGTAACGCGTTTTCATACAGATTTAATGGTAAATCTCTTTCAAGAGTTCCACTGGAAATTTATACTATTTCAAAAGGGTTTAAACCAGAAACTTTTCCATGGGCCAAACCTACCGAAAGTGTCTTAAGCGATTTCTCCTGGGATTTCCAATATTTTTTCTAGAGACATCTTCTAGGAGAGCTACCATGTTTTCTTAGAACTTTTACTAGTATATCCCACATCATATATCATCTATTCCTGTTATTCTACATAACTCTGCTAAAAATTGCTGACTGGAATCTGAAAAGAAGACAGAGTCTTAATTTGTTTTTTACACTTGGTTCCATCAAGAAATTTAACTAAACTATTATCCCACATACCTCAAGCGTTGAATGCATACCATATCTTCTTATGGTTGTTTTGATCACCGTTTACGTTATCCTTTTCTATTACGATTGGTGTTTTTCGGTGACGATTGAAAACTCTTTCTTTATTCTTCTTTACGTTTCAACCTACTTTATTAACTTTCGGTCATCTTCAGAACTGTCAAATAACATAATACAAAAAAAATCACAATTACAATCATTACAAACTTTCAAATTCACATTACAAAACACTTACTATTCCGCCGGACGTTCGTTTGTCAAGGCGGTACACTTAATTCTAAATTGCTTGTCTTATGTAATATCGTTATGTCCTCGTCTCTCTTGCTGTCGTCGTGTTCGTCGTTGTTTTCAATCGTCACCGAAAAACACCAATCGTAATAGAAAAGGATACCATATCTTCATGGAAGGTCCAAGTAAGAGGAATATTTTAGTTTGTCTTATTTCTCGTGGGATTTTGGCTTTCAGTCCAAGAAAAGCGTTGATTTTCTTATCTCATCGCCAACGTTTCGATCCAGATGTTGCGATCTTCTTCAGGGCTCGAAATTAATCAATTTGTCTGTTCCCGTGTACATCTCATGGTTGATTGTCGCGTTTTGATTTGGTACTGCACAAATCTCATTCACTGCCAGCACGCTTGAATGTAGTGGGTGGGTGGTACAAAATGGGAGGTCTACACCTGGAGCCACGACACTTGTTCGCAAGTAAGTCAACTTCCCAGTCGAACCTCTACTATTATAATTTGTCTTTATTAGAGACTTTCAGTCTGGGACTGGTTTGTCTCTCGATATCCAAGATGTTTTTAACACCTTTCAGTAACTTGGAATTAGCAAGATCTCCGATAGATGATATGGACATTTACACTACGGACTTGTTTTCGAAATTTATTAGACATTCCGCGGAATTCCGTTTAATTTCGTCAGAATCTAATTTTTGAAGGCGAAATTTTTGAAAGTTGACGAAACGAAATTCAAAATCATAAATTTCGTCTAATTGAATTCCGTGGAATTCCGCGGAATTTCGTTTCGAGGTGTATTTGGCGAAATTTTTCGGTGTATGCGTTTCATTATATTATGCGTGATTGCATGCCGCTGCTCGCAGTTCGGATTTCGCAAATGGAGCCGACGTTCGCATCGAGAATGCAATGCGAAATTTGCACGGAAATTTCCCTTCGAATCCGCGTTTTCCATCCGGTAGTTTTTCGGTTTTTAAGCGTTTGCGGTGTGACTTAACCCGGGAGCGGTCGCGTCGTGTACTGAGTACACGCACCATGAAAAATGCACGCTTGCGGTACACAGCGTGAGCGTGGCGTCGTTGCAGGTAGTCAAAGACGCGACTGCTCGAGGGTTAATGATACGCTTCAATTTTTTCGGGTTTTTTTATGTCCTTGGCGAGGCTTATTACTCGCTGTTAGTGATTCGCGAGTGGTACCAGAATAAAACAGTGTAGGTAGCCTCAAACCCAGAATATTGTGAGTGATCAAGCTACGTTTGTTCACATGATGACGGACAGCGCGACGGAGGGAAGACAAGAACTGCGCTGTACAGACGTGATGACAGCGCTACCTTGGATGTTTTTTGGTGAGATTGTTCTAATCATTGCTATAACAAATTGAACAAAATACGTGCCAGTTTCGAAGATTATCTTTGAAACAGGAAGTGTGTTTGTAATATCATTATCCATTTGATAACGGTAATGCACACATTCGGGGCTTGTTGTGAGTGAAAGTGACCTCGGAATGGACGTGAGTAACCAGACATTCTGAAACGGGTCACTGAATCCCAACAGAGCTATCACCTTTCAACTCCCGGGCTAAAGATGATTTCAGTTGTTAGTGTGAAACTCAGTAAAAATCATACAGAAAACTGCAGACATCTTTCTTCCATAATACCACTGCCGGACAGTGGGAGTTGAATTGTATACACACACACACACACACACACACCATTCTACGAATATGTCCAACCTTTCTTGAAGAAGAAGGCAGTTTTTTATGCTATTGACTACTGTGAATAGTTTCACGGCATCCGCATAGAATAATCGATAGCCAGGTGGTAGTAGTCTTGACAGTTCATTTATAAAGATTGAAAACAGCAATGGACCTAAATTGCTTCCTTGGGGAACGCCAGACGTATTGGAGAAATGTTTCGACGACTCATTACCAATTCTAACGCTCAGTTTACGGTTAGTCAGGTATGACTTGAACCACTCGATGAGATTAGAGGAAACTCCCAGCTTGTGCAGCTTACTCAGTAATATATTGTGATCTACATGGTCAAACGCTGATTTGAGGTCAGTGTATATGGCATCAATTTGAGATCCTGCATCAATGTTTCGTATACAGAAGGAGGTAAATTGCAAAAGGTTTGTGGACACTGATCATTTAGGATAAAACCCATGTTGATCAGCAGAGATATAGTGTTTGCAGCACGCGAACAGTAGCTCGTAGATGATGATCTCGAAGATCTTGGAGCAAGCGCATAATGATGTTATTCCTCGATAATTTTCTACGTTCTGTTTGTCGCCTTTCTTGAACACTGGGAACATTACTGATTTTTTTCCAATCAGATGGAAATGTACGCTGTTGTAAAGATTCGTTGAACAACATTGCCAAAGGACGGATCAGGTTGCTGGCACATCTCTTCAGGATACATGATGGGATTCCGTCGGAACCGGCGGCAGTCGAATACTTTAATTTGGTGATGGCGCTCTCTATCTGCTGATGATCGATTCATTCGAGTATTTCTTAGTTCGCATATGTTGTAAGGTACATCGCGGCAAGCATCCTCAACTTCAACGTTTGATGCAACTGAACTGCTGAATGCACGCTTAAAATGCACTGCAAACAGCTCGCATTTTGCGGCTGATGTGCTAGCAGTTTCGTTCCCTAGAAACATTTGTACAGGCAGGCCGTTCGTTCTTTCTGTTTAGAATTGACGAGAATTGTTTAGGGTTCCGCCGAAGATTTCCCTGTGTTTTTTTGGTGTACTGTTGATATAGTAACTTATTATAAAGCCGGTAGTTGTTGCTCACACGATTAAATTGTTGCTTGACGTAGGGACAGCGGGTTCTGCATTACTTCCGTAAGAAATTTGACCTAATTCGTTTGAGATTCCTTAAGCGAGAATTACCCCAAGGGGGTTTGGGAGTAGGTCTGCGGACTGGAACATAATCTTGCAATGTGCCAGTAATCAGTTGTGTAAAAAGACTTACTGCATTGTCTACATTGTGAGTTGATTTCAAAATGTCCCAATCAATTTGGCTGTGTGCTTCGTTTAGTCCGATATAATCTGTTTTACGGAAATTAAGATCGCATTCGGTTGATGAATCTTCAAAAACCGGTGGAGACTGAGCTGAAATTTTTGCGACAAGAGCAGGATGATCAGCATCTATTTGAATCAGAGGTTCAACAGCTTCCAATAATTCACATTGGCCCAATAATGAGTCGATAATCAGTGCTTAATCCAGAGTTTTACCATTTCTATTGACTATTCCATTGATTTGATTCAATCCATTAAGACTGAAACCATCAAGAAGTGCGGCGCATTCACTCGAAATCTGTGATTCGGTAGGGTTTACATACTTAGGTATAGCCGGTTCCTAGTCGAACGATCCCAAACAAGGGCAGATTGATTGTAGTCTCCAAATAGAATAGCATGATCCTCTTCTTCAAGATTAGTTTGAATGGTCTGAATAGATACGATGTTTTAAATAGTTCGGAAAAAATCAATACCATTATTTTAGCAAAAAGTTTATTTAACCAACTTTGTGGTTAAGTAAATACGTCTAAGATGGAGTATCATATTTGCATTGTTGATCTCCGCAGGCATATTGCTTAACTGGTCGGTGTAATCAAAGTTATAGCCTAAAACATGTAAGGGTGGCCATTATGCCCCGTACCTTTCCTGCCAGTCCAGAAAGACACACGGTTTACAATTCATTATTTCTTCAAAATAAAGACATTTTATTTTGTCAAACAAGAATGGATCTCAGGGACATACTCAGGGAGATAAAAAAAGGGTGGGTTACGTGTACACCCGAACCTCCATTTAGGTAACGAGTCGGAACTACCTAAATAGAATTTTTACCTAAATGGGTTCATTATCTAATTGGATTTCAAAGTTGTGAAGAAGTTTGAGAAGGGCAAGTGGTTTGCAGATGCAAAAGCGAGAGAGTCAAGGCTTTCAAATGTAAAGCGGGAATGGTCAGAGAGATTTCAAGGAGTTTTTAGGGGAGGGGGGATCAGAGGCGTTTCAGGGCGTTTCAGGAGGATTCAGAGAGGCTTTAGGAACCCTCAGGTAAGTTTCACAGAGGTTTCATGGGGGTTTCAGAGGCGTTTCAAAGCGTTTCAAGGTGTTCCAATGCGTTTCAGGGCGTTTCATGGCCTTACAGGAGGTTTCAGGAGGCTGAAAGGTGCCTTCAGAGGGTCGCAGGTGAATTTGACGGAGGTTTAATAGGGGTTTCAGAGACGTTTTAAAGCATTTCATTGTGTTTCAATGCGTTTCAGGAGATTTCACAGAGGTTTTAGGGGGCTTCAGAGGATCTCAAGTTAATTTCACGGAGGTTTAATAGGGATTTCAGAGGCATTTCAAAGCGTTTTCAATGCGTTTCAGGGCGTTTTAGGAGATTTCACAGGGGTTTAAGGGGCCTTCAGAGGCGCTCAGGTAAATTTCACGGAGGTTTTAAAGGGTTTCAGAGGCATTTCAAAGCGTTTCAAGGCGTTTCAATGCGTTTCAGGGCGTTTCAAGAGGTTCAGGTGGTCTAAACCCGGGTAGAGGTGAAGTACTGACGATCAAAACGTGATATTGGTTTGATTGATATAAGAGATAAAAGATCTGAAAATAATATCTGAAAAATGTTCCTGAAACATCTGAACAATATCACAATTTGATATTTCAAGATCAAACGAATAGCTTGCTGCTATTGGTTAGATCTTACGAAATCTAAATGTGATCTGATGATGATGTTCCAGGAGTAAATTTTAGATATTATTTTTTGATCTTTTATCTCTTATATCAATCAAACCAATATCACATTTTGATCTCAATATCAAAATATGCTATTATCGAGCTCTTTTCCTCTACCCGGGAAGGAGGCTTCAAAGGCTAGCAGGTAAATTTCACGGAGGTTTCATGGGGTTTCAGATGCGTTTCAAAGCGTTTCAAGGTATTTCAATGTGCTTCAGGGCATTTCAGAAGGTTTCACAAGGATTTTAGGGGGCTTCAGAGGCTTTCAGGTGGATTTCACGGAGGTTTTATAGGGGTTCAAGAGGCGTTCAAGGCGTTTTAATGCGTTTCATGGCGTCCCAGGAGGTTACATGAGGGTTTTAGGGGGCTTCAGAGGCTCGCAGGCGAATTTCTCGTATGATTCATAGAGGTTTCAGAGGTGTTTCAAAGTTGAACCGCTGTCAAGGCGTTTCAGTAGGCTCCACAGGGGTTTTAGGGGGCTTCAGAGGCTCTCGGTGACTTTCACGCAGGCTTCGAAGGGGTTTTAGGGGCGTTACAAAGTGTTTCAAAACGTTCCAATGCGTTTTAGGGCATTTTAATGCGTTTTAGTGCGTTTCAGGATGTTTAGGGAGTTTTAAGGGGGCTTCAGAGGCTCGCAGGTGCATTTCACGGAGTTTTCATGGTGGAATCGGAAGCGCTTCAAAGCGTTTAAACACGTTTCAGTGCGTTTCAGGGCGTTCCAGGAAGTTTCACAGGAGTTTTAGGGGCTTCAGAGGCTCTCAGGTAATTTTTACGAAAGTATTATAGGGATTTAAGAGGCGTTTCAGAGCGTTTCAAAGCCTTTCAAGGCGTTTCAGGAGATTTAACAGGGGTTTTAGGGGGCTTCAGAGGCTCTAGGGAATTCTCGGATATGCTATACAATCATAGAACCCACCACTTGAAAAAACATAGATGCCTGGGGCTGTGTGAGTGTAAACTTTATTCTCGATGCTCTTAGATACAACTAGTAGCCCTCGTAGATTCTATGACCTATACTGAAAGGAGTTCTTTGATAAACTTAAAGAATCATTGGTAAATCCAAGGAAGTTATTGGAGATCCTCAAACTGGCAACGAACTCACCCCGTGACAACACATAGCAACATGAGGCTGTGTAAGCATAAATTTAATTCATAATGCTCCAATAGATCACCGATTATTAACGCTTGTAGATCACCCAAGTAACACACTTGTTACCGAAGAGTCACGGCGGCGCAGGTTTTTGTTGCGCAGAAGTCACTGTGACTTACTTTTAGCAAGTAAATGGAAGTTTCAGTGAACTCATTTCTGGTCATCTCATCAAACGAACACTCTCACTAATAGGCTTAAATACTCAATAACCAGCAAGGAACTAATAATAATTACAATAATAATATGAGGGAGGGGCTTGGCTTAGCTTAGCTTAGACTGACTGTACATGTAAATGGTTGCTCTTTCGTGATTGATTGGAACTCTTAAATGAATTGCACTGAGATCCAACTGAGTATGGGACTGGGATACTCGAGTTGTTCTCAAAGTGCAATTTAAGCAACCCATACCTTCGTCAACTGGAAAGGCTTCAATGGTATTTAAAGAGAGGCAAAGCAAGGGTCAGTCAAAGAGAATAGGGAATCTAGGGCTGAGCCAAGGGTAGGTTTACAGTAGTGGTTTATGGAGGATTAAGAAGTTAGGTGTCATATTTAGGATACGCGTATTTCGCCAATTTTAATTTCTCCGATTTTTCTTATCAGATGCCTCCGAAGGACCGGTGCGATCAATTATGAAGTGTTTTAATGAAGTAATACATCTGATTAATTTCATAAGTACGACTAAGTTATCAGATGACGTACGCTTGACTGTTAGTTTTTTTTAAATTTTATTCTTTGAGAAACCACACTTGAAAGCAAAACATTGAAACCTATTTTTATTCCATGGGCTGGGATAAATAAAAAAATGTGCATAAAATAAAAAGGGCATAAAACGAGGGGTTTTAAAAAAAATGACAATTACACAAAATGTTTCCAAGAGAAAACTTGGTTATAGAGAACAGGTCTTGCTCCTGGGTATTTGAGTTGGGGCCTAAGGCGTTTCTAGGAAATTCCAAGAGAGCTGAAAAGAAGCTGGTGTCAAGAGACTACAGGAACGTTTCAAGAGGTTCCAGGATCCTTTAACCTTCCTAATACATCACGTTGAGAACAGCTCGCAGACGCAGTGTACGATTGGGGTCAAAAAATGACCCTACTGCACAAGGGGGGTTGAGGGCGTTCTTCTAGAGACTCTCTGAAGCACCCCGGGGACCTCTTGGAGCCCCTTGAATCCCCTTGAAATATTCAGGTACTCTTCCGAAACCCACTGGGACCTACTGAAACATCCCTGGGCCCGTAAATACCGTGATTTCGGGTGAAATTGATCAGTGGGTTGAAATTGATCGACGAGAGGCCCATTTTCATTTGTTAAAAATAACGCCTTAAACTTAAAACAATTTGTAAAAAATGTTTATCATCTGGCTCGAGAGTAATTGAATGATGAGTTTGCATGTTTCACAGCCATTTAGTCACATATTTCTGTATAAAATTCAATATTTTCTGAAACTGCCTGTCAGGCGAACTTCAAAGACACTTTCAAACTTTTGTTACCGTAGCTGTATCGCAAATGTAATGAATATTCGAATGAATGTTTCTAGCTGCCAAGTATTCGCTAAATCCTCGCTTGATCGTCATCAAAAGTTCTATTAATATTGAAATTTATGCATAAAATTGTACTTTTCCGGAAGTTATAACATATTTAGTATGGAAATTGCATACTTTCAGGTGTTTTCTTAAGATTTATTAAACTTCAAACTTAAATAATTAAAAATTTTGCATAGCTTTTCGCATTCCGAGATGGTTAATTTAGGAGGAAAAAAGATTTTCGGCACTTACAAAAACATTTCACTGACTGATCAATTTCACCCCGAAATTAAAATTTTTGATTTTTAATTTCAAATATTTTTTTGTAATAAAATGATTTGTAGTAGAATTTTTAACCTTGTTAACTGATGAAAACCATGGTCGTACTTGGCTTAAAGCATTAAATTTAACCATATCGATAAGTATTCAAAAATTATTCGCTAAAAACTGTGAAAAGTGATCAATTTCACCCGAAATCACGGTACCCCCGAAACCCACTGGAGCTCCCTGAGACACCCTGGAACATCCTAAAAGGCCCCTGAGACCGCCTGGAAGCCCACTGTAACACCCTAAGACCCCGTGAAGTGGCTCTGAGGTATCCTGGAACGCTCATGAGATCCCATAAAAAGTGCCTGAGGCCTCCTGTGTTGATTTCAGAGAAAATACGGAGTGTTAAAGAAGAAACGAATAAAGTTTTTATTGAAAGCGTCTTGATAGGTTGACGATTGATGCATGAGCTACCTGGTCAAGGCATCAAATTCCTGGAACCCTCGTGACACTCCCTAAAACGTCTCTGATACCTCCAGATATCCCCCTGAAATGCCCCTTAGACCCCTTGGGACCCTCTGAAACGTCCCTGATTTTTATCAGTGCTGAACATCCATGATGATGCAAAGGGTCGAATTGAAAGATCTCCATCCTGGGTGATTGCCAGCCATCGCCATGGCCAGGTCAAGGCTCTTCTGACTCTCTTTATTTCCTTGAAGCTTGATCCACTTAGTATTTGACCGCACAAAACAAGACATTTCTTTGTCAAAAAAATACATAGAAATACGGTTTAGGTTTAATAACACAGGAAATTTATTAAACTTTGAAGAAAAAAATATTGAAAAATTATTCATCGGCATTTCGGATGAATTCTCAGACTTTTCGCTTAATACCGCTCATCATTTTTTGCACAGTAGAACTTTCAACTTGATCTGCCATCTTTTTCCACCACTTCTGCAAATCACATGGTTTTTTGATTGTTTTACCACATTTTTTAAGTTTGCCTTTGATAATTGCCCAAAATTTTTCGATGGGACGAAAATCTGGGCAATTCGGAGGGTTGATAGTTTTCTCAAAAATATCAATGTTATTCCTTGTATACCATTCCATGACATCCCGGCTGTAATGGCAGCTGGCTAAGTCAGGCCAGAACTTCACCGGACCGTCATGTGATTGAATGAATGGCAGAACTCGCTTCTGAAGACACTCCTGCTTGTAAACCTGCCCTAGGATAGGATGTGACACCTGCAACTTCTCTGTCTAATTTCACAGCTTGCTGTCTTGTTTTTCCGCGTTGCTAAGATTATTGGTCCCCAAATTGGTCTCTTTTGGGCTGACTAGTTGTCGTATCCTATCCTAGAACCTGCCCATTCATGGTCGCTCCAGTGATAAAAACATCCGTTTTCCTTCCACAACTGCAGATGCCTTGCCATATCATCAACTTGCGAGCAAACTTATCAGCATAGACGAATTTAAATCTTCCTGGGGCATCACCCTTGCGTTTGGCGTGGTAAAATTTGTGTCCTGGGAGTTGTCCAAAGTCCATTTTGACGTATCCATCTGATTTGCAGAAGTGGTGGAAAAAGATGGCAGATCAAGTTGAAAGTTCTACTGTGCAAAAAATGATGAGCGGTATTAAGCGAAAAGTCCGAGAATTCATCTGAAATGCCGATGAATAATTTTTCAATATTTTTTTCTCCAAAGTTTAATAAATTTCCTGTGTTATAAAACCTAAACCGTATTTCTATGTATTTTTTTGACAAAGAAATGTCTTGTTTTGTGCGGCCAAATACTAAGTGGATCAAGCTTTATTGTGGCTGCTCTCCCTTGAAACACAGGGTCTGCTTTCCGCTTTCTTGCAGATTTCATTTCCGCCCCTGTGTAGAGTGTTCTGTCCCACTTCCACCTTTGCTCCCGAGTTTCTGTCGCTAAAGGCTTTTGATGACATTGACGATGGATGTCCACGTTTAAGATCCAATTGTGTGGCCACCATGCACGAACTATACACCGAAGCATCTATTGGTGGAGACCTCCAGCCGTTGAATGTGTTCTCCGCTGATACACACTAAGTTTCACTGGCGAAAATTCGGATTTTGGTGCGTCGACTAATCTGATTGTTTTTTTCATACATCTCTTAAACTCGCAAAAGCAGCCTTCGCCTTCTTGATCCGTGCATGTCGATCTTGGTGCCGCCATCGGCCGCCATTTGGCCACCAAGATATTGGAAGCTTTCAACATTCTCCACTGGTTGCCCAGCTACCGTAAAACTGGAAGGGTTGACCGTGTTTACATCCAACGATTTGATCTTGTTGACGTTGATGGTAAGACCTGCCGCTGAGGAGCGCCTGGCAAGATCATCGAGCTTGCTCTGCATATCAGAGCGCCGTTGAGCTAGGAGAGCAACGTCATCAGCCAATTCGAAGTCATTTAGGATCTCGTCCATTACAATGAGGAACAGTAGCGGTGATAGTATACATCCTTGCCTCACTCCAGCAACGACCCGGATGGGGTCCGAGAAGGTGTGCAGTACTCTGCACGAAAATGCCCTGTGCTGTGCTTCAATGAGGCAGATTATTTTTTCAGGGAGACCCTTGTGCCTGAGGGCTCCCACCATGTTACCATGATTGAGACGATCGAAAGCTTTTTCGTAATCAATGAACACCAGATAGAGAGATTCTTGGAATTCATTGATTTGCTCCAAGATGATACACAGCGTTACAATATGGTCCACACAGGATCGTTCGGCACGGGATTCTGCAGGCTGCCGTCCCCATTACCGACGCTCCATACACTAGGCGCCCCTCCGCCTTTTGCCGATATTGGGAAAAACCCCTCCCTTGGCGCCACTTCTGTGCACGGGCCTGTGGTTGAGAATCACTTTGCAGAGGAGTTTGAGAACGATGCACAATAATATGATACCCCGCCAATTATCGCATACAGTCAGGTCACCTATTTTGGGCACCTTTACTAAGTTGGATGGAAATGTCGCGGTTTCCCGTATGTTGCAGAATAATTGATGCAGCAGTTGTGCAGATATTACGGGGCCAGCTTTGGGCATCTCGGCTGATATGCAATCGACCCCCGAGGCTCTGTTTGGTTTCATGCTACGCTACGGTTTCATGAGACCCTGTGGAACTGTCTTGGAACCCACGATACCACTTCACGTACCCTTGAGGCTCCATGGAACACTTCGATATCTTGGTAATCCCTAGGTAACTCTTAAAACCCCTGAAACCACCTAAAACGCCTCTAAGATTACCTGGAACTCACCTGGAACCCTCTGAGACTTATAAAAGCGACCTTGAGACCTCCTTTTAATCAAAAATATAACCGACTAAAAATCACAAGTGATAAATGATAATACCAGCAGACCGTCTTAGGGGCCATCCATTAAGGTCAAAAATTCATTGTATTCGATTCATTGAATTCGAAGATATCTAGACGAACATTTGAAAAGGGCCTATCTGCTTTGCGTAAACAAACATGTTTCTGTCTCTGTAAGGCTCATCTGCATCCACCCACGCACATCAACACCCTTATCAGAAAGAGTGTTCTACAAGCTATCTGTTAAGGGTGTTGATGTGCGTGGGTGGATGCAGATGGGCCCTACAGAGACAGAAACATGTTTGTTTACAAAAAGCAGATAGGCCCTTTTCAAATGTTCATCTAGATATAACAGCTCAAAGTTGGATATGAAATAATTATATCTTTTTTCTAGAATCTTTATAACTTCGTGCAGAATAGCGATCTTTTCCAAATATGAACCACTGATACACAACTAGTTAATCAACTTACAGTGAAAATTTGAGAATATTTGAAGCATTTTTCGAAAAGTTACAGCTAGTTGAACATTTTTTGGAAGGTGAAGTTTTTGCCTGTCCCGATCATTTTGGATAGACTTGTATCCGAGACTATAGTTCTACACCATTTGTTATGATGCTGTCCATGAACTACGTAGATTAATTTTTGGCCTACTCAGACCCCCCACGTAGACTTTTTTTTCCAGACAACAATTCCCAAATTTGTATGGACCAAAATTTCCTACATATGTAAATTCTTTTGGAAATTTCTCCAAGGATTTTTTAAAGAATTCCTCCAGAGTTTCTTACATTTGTGCCTCCAAGGATTCCTTCCAAACCTCGTTCAAGGCACCTTCCAAGGAATTCTCCAAGAATTCCTACAGGGATTCCTCCACGAATTCCCCCATGAACTTCCCCATTAATTCCTTCGGGAATTCCTCCGAGAATTAGTCCACGAATTTCTTCACGTATTCCTTCGGAGATTCCTCTAGTAATTCCTAAGGGGATTCCTTCATCAATTCCACCGGGGTTTCTCCAGGAATTTCTATGGTGATTTCTCCAGGAATTTCTCCTGGGATTTCCTAATAAAATACTTCGTGAAATCTTCCAGGAGTTCCTCCAGAAATCCATCCACGAACTCCTCCATTAACTCTTCCGAGGAAACCTCCAGGGATTTCTCCAGGAATTTCTCCAGAATTTCTCCAGGGATTTATCCAGGAATTTCAGGAATCCTGGAGGAATCCCTGGGAACATTCTTAGATTCTTCTTTGAGAGATCCCCAGAGAAAAGCCTGGATAAATCTCCAGAGGAATTTCTGGTGGAGTCCCCGGAAGGATTCCCATTGGAATTCCCGGAAAAATCATGGAGGACTCCCTGGAGGAAACCCCGTAAGAATTTTTGGAAAAATCCGAAGAGGAATTCCTGGAGAAATCTATAGAGGAATTTCAGGAGAAATTCCCGGAAGAATAACTGAAGGAATCCCCGAAGGATTTTCAGGAGGAATTCGCGTTAAAATTCCTGGAGGAATTCACGGATGAATTCCTGAAGGAATTTCTAGAGGAATCCCCCGGGGGTGGGCTTTTAGTAGGAATCCCCGGGGGGATCTCTAGAGGAATCCTTGAAGAGATGTCTAGAGTAAACCACGGAGGGGTTTCTGGAAGAGCCCCTGGAGAAATCAATGGATTATTTCGAAGAGAACTCTGTCGAGGAATTCATTAACGAATCCCTGAAGGAGTCTGTGGAGCAATTCCTGGGGGGATCCCTGGAGGAAACCATGGAAGAACTGTTACCGTTTGTAACAGAAAGTGTGTATTTGTGTACCTTTCACTATTCATACAAATCCATTACATTACAATAAAAAGCACCATTGGAGTAGTTATAGTTCAGTGGAAAAAGAGAAATTAAAGAGGAAAAGGGAGAAAAGAGAATCTGGCTATTGAATGAAAGAGGGATTAAGTAGCGTGGAATGAATGATTTGTTCTATTTTTCGAGAGTCAGGAAAAACCTTTCCTGACTTTTCTCTAATATTAGGACCCGTTGGTCTTAACCCTCAAACCGCTTTTGTCCGGTTTTACGGATAGCGCTGGTGATCCGGAGCTCCCGGACGTGCTAAGGTGGCCTGTAAAGCTCGGCCGACATACCGTAGGGCTCGCTCAGAGTCTTGCCACCGTGAAGCTCCATAACGAAAGGTTTTGTGGGCATAACTTCATTCTGTCCCCACGCCGAGAATTACTCCGAGATGAGTGCAAATTCGGACCCCACGGAGTTCTATCGAAACCATCCCACGCCAGGCAACCGTCGTTGGCACTGGTCCAACCCTCAGAGCGAAACCAGTACCCATCAAGCGTTCTCCAGGAGGTCCCGGCCTCCCCCTTTAGGTATTTATTTAAGAACTTCAGAACACACACACCCACACAGATATATAATTTGTATGTTAATAAACCGTAAAACTGTAAATCACTTGTTTTTGCCTTACGCCCACATATCCAAGGTCTGATTTGCCGACTTGATTCCACTCCAGCCGGCTTTTAAACCAGAGAGGTGCTCCAGTTCGCGCTAGCCAGGAAAAGAAGATGTTGTAGAACCAGGCCTCGCACGGCAAGCCGTTGCTCTGCCAAGCTTGCCGAGGTCTTTTGAATACCTGAAGAAATCCCTAAAAGAATTTGTGAGATATAGGTTATTTGCTACACAGATCTGTAGTTATAAGATTAACTACAGCAGGCGATCTAATCTGTTTATCTGTGCTATGAACTGTCATGTTTTCAATGTTGGCATCCCTGAGTGTATAGCAAGCACTGCACAGGACGCCCAACTGTATTCACACATGCCACTTGCAAACCGACGTCACCTGGGTAAGTTGTGTGTGGTGTCTGTGATGGGTTATTCCTTCCCGGGGAACACAAAACTCCACAGAATTCTTGGTGGAATTCTAGGAGGTACCTGTTCAAAACTTACTGAAAGAATCTCTGGAGGAATCCCTGGAGAAAGCCCTGGAGGAAATCCAGGTAAAATCCCCGGATGATTTCCCGGAGAAATCCCTGGAGGAATCTCTGAAGGAGTTTATGGAGGATTTTCTGTTTCGGGCGTTTCGAGGTATTTAAAGTTCAGGGTCGTATCAGGGGGTTTCAAGAACATCTTTAAATCAAATAGCATTTCGCGTTTTAAAGAACTTTGGGATGGGGTCCCTGAAAATCCTCTGCAACTTCCTGAAACGCGTCAAAGATCCCCACTAAACCCTCTCGAACCCCATGTAATGTACCTTAGACGCTCAGAAACTCCCTAGAACTCCTCCGTAGCGCATCTGAATCCCACCGAAAATGCTCTGAAACTTCCTGAAATGCCTCCAAAATCCCCCTTAAACCCCCTCGGACCCCATGTAACGCACCTGAGATGCTCCGAAACCCCCGAAAACTCCTCCGTAACACCTCTGAATCCCGCCGAAAGTGCTGTGAAACTACCGGAAATGCCTCTAAAATACCCTTAAAATACCCTCGGACCCCATGTAACACACTTGAGACCCTCCAAAACCCCCGAAAACACCTCCGTAAGGCCGGGATTCATCCCGCCAAAAGTGTTCTAAAACTTCCTGAAATGCCTCCAAAATTCCTCTAAAATCCCCTTGCACCCAATGTAACGCATCTGAACCCCCAAAAACGCCTACCTAACGCCTCCGAATCCCTCTAAGACCCACTTGGACCCCATGTAACGCACGTGAAACCCTCGGAAACTCCCGAAAACGTACCTGTAACGCCTCCAAAACCCGTCGAAAATCCTCTGAAACTCTCTGCAATGTTTTCTTAAACCCCATCAGACCCCCGAAATCCCCCCCCCCCTGAGATCTCCTGGTACCCCGCGGAAACCCCTTGGGACCACCTGAAACTCCCCTATGACTTCCATTTCATCATCCCTATAAACACCCCTTAGCGCCGTGGCAATAGTTACCGTTATTATTAAATATTCATTTGCACAATGTTGGTTCTGAATAGCTTCCTTTTGTTTATGCAGGCCATAAAAAAAGGTGCATAAATTAAAAGTGCATAAAAATAACATGCATAAATTGAGGTTTTAGTGTATTTTTTCCTAATGCAAAAGGAAGGCAAGTGAGTGAGTGGCAAAAAGATTTGAAGTGGTGGTCATGCGTGGTTTAGGCGGGCTTCTGAGGGAATTTCAAGGTACTATCAGAGAGGTTTAAGGTGGTTTCAGAGGGCTTTTATGGGGTTTTATAGGCTCTCAGGTGAGCATCATGGGGTTTCAGGGGGTTAGATGCGTTACAAAGCGTTTCAAGGAATTAGAAGGTGTTACAGGGTATCTCAGAAGGTTTCAGATAGATTGTACAGGTCTTCCAAGGCTCTCAAGGGCGTTTCACGGTGGTTTCAAGGGGTTGCGTTTAAGGGGTTCCAAACTAATTACGCCGCTTATCTGGCGCTATTGAACACGTACAGTATTGAATGCCCCTCCTTCCCCGTCGTGCCGGTCAAGCATATTAGTATTTGTCTCCAGTTAGCCTAGTGGTTGAGGCTATGGATCGCCAATTCGGAGACGGCGGGTTCGATTCCCGTTCCAGTCGGGAAAATTTTCTCGACTTCCTGGGCTTAGCGTATCATTGTCCTTGCCACATAATGTACAAATTCATGCAATGGCAGGCAAAGAAAGCCTTTCAAACAGTAACTGTGGAGGTGCTCAAATAACACTAAGTTGAAGTCAAGCAGGCCAAGTCCCAGAGGGGACGTCGAGCCATGAAGAAGAAGAAGAAGAAGAAGAAGAAGAAGAAGAAGAAGAAGAAGAAGAAGGAGAAGAAGAATTCCGTCCTATTTTGCTAATACTTTGACAGATACACGTATTTCGGCTACCACTTGCAATCTTCCTCAGTCTCAGTGTCAAGGTGCTTCATTTACCGTTATTATCAAAAAAAATATACCATCAAAACCTGAAACGCCATTCTCTTTCTTTACCATTCCTACACCTCTGGACAAATTTTTAAAAAAATCGTTAGACGAAATTTTGAGTTACGCCCTTTTAAAGGGCCTATCCTTTAAAAAATCAGGGTTTCTATAGAAAACCATCATATTTCATAACAGAAGCATGCTTCTGACATCAAAACCTGGAACGCCATTCTCTTTCTTTATCATTCCTGCACCTCTGGACAATTTTTTAAAGTAATCGTTAGTCGAAATTTTGAGTTACGCCCTTTTAAAGGGCCTAACCCCTAAAAAATCAGGGTTTCTATAGAAAACCATCATATTTCATAACAAAAGCATGCTTCTGACCAGAGATGCCAGATTATTTTTATCAAAAATCTGTATTAATACAGATTTTTCTGTATCGCCGTTTTTCAGGGTACAGCAGACACCGAGAGTCCTAGATGTCAATAGAAACTAACAAAAATGTACTACTTTTTGACGGTTTAAAATTTTTATATGTTTTTATTTTTCTAAAACATGTGTGAAAATGTACAAATTTTCATAATTTTTTTAAAGTTTAAGCAGCAATTCATAAAGTTTCCATTGAATTTTTTGAAAATAACTTCAATTTTTAAGCTTTCTGGAGAAATCTGTATCAAACTTCAAAAATCTGTATTTTCTGTACTCTGTATCTTGTGTGTATAGAAGGTAAAAAATGTGTATAATACAGAAAAATCTGTATATCTGGCATCTCTGCTTCTGACATCAAAACCTGGAACGCCATTCTCTTTCTTTATCATTGCTACACCTCTGGACAAATTTTTAAAGTAATCGTTAGTCGAAATTTTGAGTTACGCCCTTTTAAAGGGCCTAATCCTAAAAAATCAGGGTTTCTATAGAAAACCATCATATTTCATAACAAAAGCATGCCTTGAAGTCCCAAACAATAAAAAATATCAAAAATAATGCTACAATTTTATACTATGCGCTAATATTGACTATTTGTATTGGTATTTGTATAAAAATTGGCCATTACGCTAATATAAGGGAAATATTTTCAAACATGTAGAAAGCAATCATTTTTGTATCAATTGCCATTCATAGCGTGGGACGTAAGTGTTTTGTATTGTTATTTTATAGACATGTTCATATTAGTCATATGGAGTGGCGATGCACAAATTTCGTCACGCAAAGAACGACCTTTTTAAACAACATATTTATATCTATATTTATATGTTAAATAACATACTTAACATATAACAAGGCTATAGCAACATATTACCGAAGATGTCCGATTAGCAAGATGGCCATGTGAGTGGGACGTCCTCACAAATTGCACCCTCCTTGTAAATTGGGGTCATTTTCGATCCAAACCGTGCACTGTTACTGAGCCTTTACCTACGATTCGTTAGGAAGGATATGTATTATATAAAATATAACAGAAAACCCCATTTTTTTAAATAATTATATCTCTTTAAAACACATCTAAAAAGAATTCAAGATCTCTAAGCAATCTTTGAAAAAGTTTTATTCTTTTGATTTAATTTCGACCTCCGTATCTAGTACCGTAAGATTAAAAAAGTATAGATCATGCTTTAGAAAAATTACATTAACTTTCATGAAAATACAATAGTAATGATTATCCTGGACTTTTAATACCAGTTCTAAGCGAATTTCCGGTAATTTCCCTGTTTTTTCCTGATTGTTTGCTATTCGTCTAATTTTAATTCAAAATTCTGTAATATTAGTGCATAGTATCAAATTGTAACATTATTAATAGTACTTTTTATTATTTGGGACTTCAGCTTCTGTTATGAAATATGATGGTATTCTGTAGAAACCCTAATTTATTAGGGGTAAGGCGCTTTAAAAGGGCGTAACTCAAAATTTCGTGTAACGATTATTTTAAAAATTTGTCCAGAGGTGTAGGAATGATAAAGAAAGAGAATGGCGTTTCACGTTTTGATGGCAGAAGCATGCTTTGTTATGAAATATGATGGTTTTCTTTAGAAACCCTGATTTTTAGGGGTTAGGCCCTTTAAAAGGGCGTAACTCAAAATTTCGACTAACGATTACTTTGAAAATTTGTCCAGAGGTGCAGGAATGATAAAGAAAGAGAATGGCGTTCCAGGTTTTGATGTCAGAAGCATGCTTCTGTTATGAAATATGATGGTTTTCTATAGAAACCCTGATTTTTTAGGGGTTAGGCCCTTTAAAAGGGCGTAACTCAAAATTTCGTCTAACGATTTTTTTTTTTAAATTTGTCCAGAGGTGTAGGAATGGTAAAGAAAGAGAATGGCGTTTCAGGTTTTGATGGTATATTTTTTTTTATAATAACGGTAAATGAAGCACCGTGAGTGTCAGATATCCACTCAGGGGGTTTCTAAAAGGTATTAGGTATGGGTATGGGTCTCATGGAGCTCCAGAAGATTCCAGAGGGTTAAAAGGGATTTCAGGAGAGTTTCGGATGCGTTTCAGATGCGTTTCAAGGGGCTCTAGATGTATCAGGTAGTTGGCAGAGCCATTTTCATAAGGAGTATCAGGTGATCTTGGTCGCATTTCAGATGATTGCAAGGGGCTTCAAGGTGTTTAGGAGTTGCGTGAAGAAAATTTATTTATGACGGTAGCTATTGCAACAGCCGCCAGGGGGTGTTTATAGAGGAGAGCAAAGGGAGGTCGCAAGGGCGTTTCAAGGGGTTGTAGGGATACACCACGTCATCTCAAAGAGGTTATTGGGGGTCTGAGGGGTATTCGAAAGCATAGCAGAGCGCTTCGAAAGGATTTTCGATGGGTTTCGAAGACGTTACTGATACTTTTTCGGGGGTTTCTGAAGATTGCTGAATGATTGAATTAGTCGATTCTATCATTTTCCAGGATTCTTTCAATGAATGGCTGTGTATGTGTAGACTAGACTAGACTAGACTTGTACCTACCGTTCTGTATTTATCATGCCATATGTATATGAAAATCGGTGGAAGTGACGTTTCTAAGAAAGTTAGTGTCCCTCCTTGGTCCTAAGCTTTTAGATATTTACACCATGTGTCTTGGCCATTATGCTAAGGTTTCAGCGTTTTATATCTCAGAATGACGGTAGGAATTTAAATGGGTTTAGGGGGTTTCAAAGTGCTTCAAAGGGGTTTTGATGGTTCCATTGGTTCTACAGGGGTGTGTCACCCTTGGTTTCTGGGATATGTCATAAGGCTCTCAGGGGGTTTGATTTGGTTTAATAGGGGTTATAGGGGGCTTAAGGGGTTTCTAAGAGTTTCAGGGAGTTTTCTGGAGGTTTCAGGAATGTTGATTGCAAAACTAACGGTTGATGTGTGATTCTAAAAAAAATCTTAAATCGACCACAAAAGGATCCAACAGAAAGCACTAGGAGAGATAAATCCCGTTTACCTGTGGATCGCGGAGAGAGACAGCAAAAGGTATCACTAACGAGCAAATTTCGGCCATCTCAGAACCTCCCCCCTCCTCCCCTCGTTGACTTTTGTTCATATTAAAATATGAAAATTTGTAGGACGCCGGACTTCCCCCTCCCCCAAAAAGTCTACGTGGTGTAGTTCTTGAACGGCCCTTAACCCCGGATGCATTGATCCCCTTAGTTGTGGATCGGTGGATTCCGCCTCAACACAAGGGGCTCCCGGACAGTTCATGGGAACGGGGATCCAGGGGGTTTCAGATGAGTTCAGAAGAGGCATTTTGAGTAAATCTGAGAGGAAATTACAGGGGTATTTTGGGGGCTTCAGAGGGGTTTAAGAAGCAGGCTTTCAGACGAGCTTAAAATGCCTTGGGAAGGGGGGTGGTTGTATTGGTTTAGTTTTTAGGCTCTTCGGTGAACTTCAAGGAGTTTCCGAAGAGTTCAGATGCTTTTAAGGCGCTTCAATACGTTTATAAGCGAAATAAGATTTCAGCAGGATGTAAGGGGGCTTTCAGAGGCTCTCAGGTAGGTTTCATGGCGGTTTTACAGGGGTTTTCTGTGGCGTTTTAATGTATTTGTTCCGTTCGACAGCAGTCAAACTGAAGAAGCATCTAGCAGTGGCAGCCACACATCTGCACCACGAGAGCTCCGCCCATCCAACCAGCGACGAACGAACGACGACGACGAAGCGAGTGCTGAACAGCAAAGCGACGACAATAAAACCAACTGCCGAACAGCGATCAGCGTCAGAATTCTTTCATCCGTCGTCGAGACAATCACACAACAGCGAGAGTGAAGCGAAGGAGAACGATTGGGTTCCACGTGCGGACCGCATGATCCCGTCGACAGCAACGAACGGCGGTGCGCTGGTAGCGTGATCGGCGCGTGGCTCCACCTCGAGTAGGATCGGGGCTATAAATACAGTGCGCATCGTGGCGGCAGTATCAGTTTTTTACGGACCGCCAAGGAATGAACATCAGATAATCAAGTGTTAAGTTAAGTGGAGAGAAATTAATAATATAGAGTAGTTTAAGTAAATCTCCTGTGTTTGCATCTGGTCATCGCGCTTCTGAAACATCCCCGATTCCACCAAAAGAGTTGTTCAGAAATAATTTTCCTAGAGTTATTCGGAGCAACGGAGTTGTTCGGAAATTGTTTTCCTCCACACCCAATAGCCTTTATCAAGGCTCAAAGAGTTATCAGGTTGCTGCTAGAGGAGTCTAGTCCAGCTCAACCACCGGGGCTTCATGAGGCGAAGCCAGGCCAACGTCCGGCCATCATCCTGGGAAGGAACGCGAGGGTTCCTGCTCCCACCCGGCTCGGTTCCTGAGCGGAACGCGAGCACCACAATGTAGCCAGCGCAGTACAGTCCACTGCCATCCCGTACAGTATTCCAGAAAGTTTTTGGAGGTCTCATAGAGGCTTCAGAGGATCTAATTCTAATGTGAGCTTTACGAGGACATCATGGAGTTTCAGAGGTGTTACATATGTTTCAAGGTGTTGCAAGGCGTTTCAGGGTATCTCAGGAGATTTCAAAAGGATTGTAGCAGCCTCCATAGTCCACAATGGTTTCTGAACCCCCTTGAATGCGATCAAGAGGGTTCCAGAAAGTTTCAAAAGTATTCTTAAGGGCTCCAAAGGGACTCAGGCAGGCTTGTCAACATACGACATTTTTCACCACCTTCGTTTTGTTGCCGCGGTCGTCTGTAAGCCTGATTTGCTACACTCGTGCGCTACCGTTACCTCTTACACACAACACGAGCGGTAAAACGAAGATCAATAAATATAAAAACGAATCAAATCAACGTCGTCTGACACGTTGACATTTGCCTAATTCTAACTTGTCGCATGTGTTTCAGCCAATTTCGATTATGACTGTTAATATTAGTTTATTCTTGCTTATTAAATCGGATACGATACACACATATGGCCGAGCAAGCTCTCATTATGGAAATAGACAAGAAAATCAAAAACCGAACCGTCTCCTGAAGGCGCTATCGTGGCCAAGTGCATTCATGTGATATTTTGATTTCGTACAGTGGTTTGATCGCTTGTGTTGCGAATGTTGGAGAAAAAGGAAGCCGAATTTCGAAGAAACGGTGTCAAAGATTGTGATCGCTAGCAAGACTGGACTCATGAGAGCTTAAGGGGTGTTTCATAAAAGTTTCAATGCGTTCAAGGGTTTCGGGACATTCCATTTCCTCAAGTTGTTGGACATGCTCAAACAGACATTGATCTTCCCACTTGACAGCACATAGATGCAAGGGGCTGTGACAAGAAATAATTTCATTAGAAACACACAAGTCATGCATGCACACATCCGATAAGTTATGCATAAACATATTTTTAGAGAATCTAACATAGTCTCAGCCTCCCTCTTATCCCCCCCTAATCTTAAGCACTCCAACTGTGCTGAACAAAATTAAAACACATTTAGGTTATGTTATCTTAATGGTGGTACCTAAATATATGTTACCTGAGTTGATGCTACCCAAATGGAGGTTCCAGTGTAAAGCCATTCTCTTGTGTAGTACAAAGTGAAACAGTACAACAAACCGATAATTAACTTTGTCCACCTTACATCCCACAGTGCCACTGGCTGGCCTCAAGACAAGCACCGGGATATATCGCACCATCCAGGTCGTGTGCCGGAGCCTAGAGTACCGTGCCGGCTAACGTTGCATTTTTCCCAGAATCCTACCACTCTCTCGTCTCTCTTGGCGTCCCTCATCCCCTCGCGAACATTTATTTCCATTCTGAGCGGGTGTCGGTTTTCAATATTGGGATACCAACCAACCAACGCAGCACAGTGCAGCGCCGCCGCCTCCGTGTGTATGGTTGTGGGCGGGCACCTAACACGGGCAGTGAACGGAGCAAAGCACCTCCAAATAAGATTAGTTAGCATAACAGCTTTGGACAACAATAATATCAACCGACTATGCTGCTAGTGGAGAGCGGCGATGAAAAATGGATCCGCGTGTTGTGGAGTACACACACAACCAGAGCCGTAGCGTGCGGTTGGCCAGGTTGGCCCCCGCCAAGGGCGACAGCCTCAGAGGGGCGCCGAAAAGGCCTAAGGCTAAAAGAAAACAGGATGATGCTATTGTTTTCTTGAATGTTATCAAGATTTCACCATTTTCAGTATCTAAGATTGATAATTTGTTTTATTTTTCAAGTTTTTCCATATTCTCAATAAATCAGAATTCTCTAGTTTATTTTGAATATTTACCACGATGTCTCCAGGGAATTTATCAACTATTCTATTTTGAGAAATTATTTTAGGTTTTTAATGAGCAAAGCAATGCTTTCAAAGTACTAGTGAAAGTTCTTTCTAAAAGTCCTTTTTGAAAATTCCTAAACTTGTTCACAAGAGAATGTCTTGAGGCTACTTCTAGGGATTTTCTACACATTCATTTATATATTTCTTTTATTCCTTTAGCAATTGGAGATCTAGGATATCTAGGAATTTATTCAGAAATTAGTCAAAGAATTATTCCTGATATTTCTTTTAGGATTTTATTAGATAATCTTACAATTTTTCCTCAAGGAATTTCAGTAGATATTCTCAAAATTTTTCAATGATAGATTTTTTAATTTTCCTCAAGGATACCTTCAGACATTCCTTCACAGATTCCTACAAAAGTATTCATAGAACTATTTCTCAATTCTACTATTCCACATTTTTTCTGGGTTTTAAAATTTTCCAGAGTTTCCTTCCGAAATTCTTATAGAGATTCCTGCAAAAATATCATCAAGATTAACTTTGAAACTACAAATTTCCTCAGTAATTCCTCCATAGACTCCTATATAAAATCCTGCAGCTATTACTTTAGAAATCCCTCCAGGGATTCCTTCAGAAATACCTCTGAAAGTTGTACAGATGTTTTTTAGAAAATTTTAGAAAAATAAATTAACTGAAGTTTCTTTTAGAAAGTCTTGTATAGATTCTTTCATAGCGCTTACAAAATCTGTCATTAATTCTTTCCGAAATTGTTTCATGTGCACTAGAGATTGCTCCATAAATTTCTGCTACAATTCCCCTAGAAAACCTTTCATGAAATTTCTCGTAAATTTCTCCAGAAAACCATAATTTTATAATTCTGTCAGATATTTATATGAGTATTCTGTTGGAAAATCTGCCATTGATTTTATACAAAATTTCTCCACAGAATACTTTTGAAAGCCTTCCTAGATTCCTTAAGAAACTTCAATATGGATTCCGTCAAAAATTCTTCCAAGTACTCTTTCAGAAATTCTTCCAGTGTTTCACCACAAGTTCCTACAGGTTTTCCTTCAGGGGTTTTTTACGAACTACTCCAACAAAAGCTGAAATAAAGATTTATTTAGGAATTCCGCCTGGTATTTATTCATATCCATAGTTCGTCTATGATTACTGAAAATTTTCTTACAGATCTTATGGAAATATTTTGGTAGAACCAATTGAAAACAAAATTCAGATGAACAAAAATTTGTGTAAAGAGAAGAAAAATACTGTAAGATTTCTTGAAGGAATTCATGCATCATTTTTGTTAGGAATCTGAAATGTCATTTCTATTTATTGTGCTGATCTTAGTGTGATTCTTGAAATGCAAAATGTGTTCGTACTTCTACTCGTATAAGAGAAATAAAATTTCGAAAATATCTGGGCATTTCCCATTGAAATTCCCAAAGAAAAACACTATAAAAAATTGGCGTGAATTAGTGTCTTCGAACTACTGAAATCTATCTTTTCAAGAAATTTATAAAAATAAATTACTACAAAGTTTTGCTAGTTAAAAATGTCCAATAGTCGTGGGGCGCCAATCTAGATGCTTGCCAAGAGCGCCATGAGACCACGCTACGGCTCTGCACACAACGCCACCAACGCTATCAGCTACAACAGCTGGTGGGGTTTCTTTCTTCCTGAAAGTGAGGGAGGATGTGCGCTTCGAGGACCGAGGCAACCGGGGCTAAACTAAACTTGATTACCGTTTGTGGAGCAGCCAGAGCAGTACTTGGCTTCGGATAGATGGAGGTTGGTTGCTGCGTTGGACTTTCCGGCGGTTTGAAGCTTTTCCGGGGTATGACTCTTGAATTCAAAATGCCGTTACTTGTTGGAATGGAGTGAAAATGGCTGTGAAGCAAGAGAGTGTTTTAGTCGGACAATTTTGGATGGGAGGGAAGTGAATCGCAGTTGTTGGTCGAGTAAAAAAAAGGGCAGCAAAGCAACTGGAAATGCAGTTCAGAGGATGGCTAGGCATATCTTGTATTACCAGTGACAATATGACAAAGAAAAATTTAGCACATACTGTAATTATGACGTGAAACTACTCACTGCTCTATTTGTGAAGCAAACAAACTCACAGGATCTCTTATAAAATATTACTTATGTTCTTATATGAACTCTTTCGTAGACTTTATTAGACACCTTGGCACACATAAAATTAAATGTAATTCTTCTTCTTTTTTGGGTTTTCACCCCAACTGAATCAGACTAGCTTTTCTGCTTCTGTTCATTTACAGTTGCTAATAGGAAGCTTTATTTGCCACTTCAAAACGTTTGTGTTCTTATATTATGATTGATGACTGAGAACCTTACAAAACACTGACGAAAAGCTCCTAAACTGATCGTAAAGCAAGTCAGTGCTTTCCACTTTTCGGCGCTCCTATGGAAATTATTTCAGTAATCTCAAAGATCATTGTTAGGATGATATTCCAAATCTTTACGGTAATTCTTTGGGCATAAAAAAAGTCTAGTGAAACATTTTTTACATAAATTCGTGGAAGAAGCTCTGAAGTAAACAAAGGAGATATTCATTAGAAAACTGCCGGAGCAGTTTCTGATAGACTTTTTGTAGAACTTTCTAGAAGAATATTAAAAAAATCTGATTGAATTTTAAAAGTATTTCTGAGATATTTCTGAAAGAATCTATGAAGCAATATCATAAGGAATTCCTGGCTTATTTTCTAAATCAATTTCTGAAAAAAAAAAATCAAAAAATATCGGGTCGAGGTCTGCAGGTGTTCTTAAAAAATCTAGAAATATCTAAGGAAATTTAAGGGAAATTCAAGAAGAATTTTCGAAGAAACTCTTAAAAGAATACCTGGAAAAAAAATTGAAAAACTGTCCTAGAAAAACCATTTGAGATTTTTTTTAAGAATTCCTAAAGAAGTCTCCTAATACAATTCCCGGATAATTTTCTGAAGAAATCCGGGAGAAACTAATTGATAAGCCTCAGTTAAGATACATTGATGCCGATTAGAGTTAATATTTCTTAACGTGGCTCAAAACCAAACAGTTAGAAACCTAGTAGCATAAAATGTATTTGTATTGACAAAAGAGCTAAAGAGTCATGCGAATCTCTTTCAGTCTAAAGTGCCCCACACAATGCATACGTTTGCGTGTGCGTGACAGTAGTTTGACACATTTCCCATGGGAAAACTGTCAAAAAAACGCAAACCTCGACGGAACAGACGCTATGTGTTCCAGGCTTAATTCATCTCTCGCTCTCGTTATCAAAACGGCAGATTATTTTGAGTTTACAGGCACCAGATAACTAATAAACGAGTGTACTCACCATGCATCGGTTGTGGTCGGTTTATTATCGCTCGTCATTGGAATAAAGTTTAGTTGGAATAAAGTATCCAGTTTTATGCTAAACCGCGAGTGCGTGATTTCAATCGATTAAGAAAGTGAACCAGTGCATCATCGAAAATCCAACATACATAATAATATTATAAGAAAATTTCTATAATAAACCCTGAAGAAATTATTCAGAAATATTTGTAGAAAATGTTGGTATAAATTCCAGTAGATTTTCTGAGAAAACACATAGGTAGAAGAGCATCAGAGAAAATCCTGAACAATATTTTGCAATGATTTTTTTTTCATAATGCTACTCATTTCTGTTGCATATGAACCAGTTCGGAAAAATTACCATTGTGATACCAAAATGATTTATATAAAACAGAAATTATAATACAGAATTGAATAAAAGATTTTTTTTAGGATTTTCTCTGATGCTTTTCTATTTATTTTCGGCTAAAATATTAACGACACATAAAAAAGTGGTCATACTCTATAAATAATTCCAAAAGTCCCAGTGAAGAAACAGGGGTTTAAGCAGTAATAGATAACAAAAGTTCCATAAACAAATAAAAAAATGCATAAATAAATCAAAAGTTTCCATAAATAATTGATTTTTGAGTAATTAAAAACGTCAAAAATGCAATGAATAAATCAACTGTTGCAATAAAAAAAGTCATTTTTCGCACCAAATAAGGCCGTTACAAATATTTATTTCACTTTTTGTCCCACCACTCTTCGGCTGGTCGAGGGGGGGGGGATAAAAATAATAAAGCATTTATTCTGAAAAATATTAAAAACACATCGGATTTGTTAAAGATATTTTGGCAAGACCCGATATTTTGATAAATATTTTTTTATCTGCCCCCTCAAAATTCAAAATCCAGCCATAAATTTTTGAAGGGGGGGGGGGGAGACAAAAAGTCAAAAATAAATTTGTATCAGCCTAACTTCGAATTTTCCATAATAAATTAGTAAATTCACAATAAAAAATATCGAAAAGGCAATAAATAATTTAAAAAGTGCAATAAACAAAAAATAAATTATCAATAAATGTCAAAAAACGAGCAATAAACGTAAATGCATTTTGAGCCAAAAAAGTACATAGACCATGCGGCGCAGCCGCATAGAGGATTGAGGAACTGAGGCGGCAGAAGGCCGCCGAAGTTTCCGGTATCCGATGCACCGCAACTGCATCGATTCAGTTCTAGGCAAACCACAGATCCAAGAATTTGCCCGGTATAATGCAAACGTAGATGTTATCCCTTTTTTAGGTCCGACGAGCGATAGCGAGTTTGGATAGGAAGCAATTGCTCGGTAAATTGCAATCATAGTTATGCAGGCTTTTCAGTCATATAAGTACGATTCAGCATTTCATTGCCTCATACTTTCCTGCATTTGTTTTTCATTGGTGATTTAGTCATTTTCTATTGCATTTTTTGAATTTTTTATTGCTTGTTCGATATTTTTGCCTTTCTCGTACACTAAGTGTACTGGAAAGGCTATATGTTCACTCCAAAAATGACTTTTTGATAGAAGGCCCGGAGGGTCAAATCACATATACCAATCGACTCAGCTCGACGAATTGAGGTGATGTATGTGTGTGTGTGTATGTGTGTATGTGTGTGTGTGTGTGCGTGCGTGTGTGTGTCTGTATGTGTGTGTACAAAAAACTCACATCACTTTTTGGCAGTAAACCTCAACCGATTTTAATGACCGACGGTTCATTCGACGTGGCATCTGGTCCCGATGTTTCCTATTGAAAATGGTTCGGATCGGTCCAGCCGTTCCGGAGTTATGGCCATTTAGGTGTTCCGGACCAGTACCCTTGGAAGGGGCCATGTATAAAAATGTAACAAACACATACATGCGACACATCAAACTGCGGCATTTTCGATTACCTGATAAACAGTTAGCAAGAAAACAATCTCAGACCATATCTGAAACGGTAGTGTTCCAGAACCGGTTCCAGATGTCCCGCTAGGAGTAGCCAAATATACATATAAGTGATGCAAGCGACACATCAAACTGCGGCATTTTCGATAAATTGATGAACAGTTAGCTAGAAAACAGTCTCAGACCATATCTGAACCGGTAGTGTTCCGGAATTGGTTCCGGGTGTCCCGCCGGAAGTGGCCGTATATAAAAGTGAACAAAACTTTTACATGCGGCACATCAAATCACGACTTTTCCGACAACTTGATGACCGCTAATCAAGGAAGTAGGCTAAGACCACATTAGGGACTGCCAGTAGTGCCGAAACTAGTTCCGAGTTTCCCTCTAAAGTGGCTAAATATAAAATTGAAACAAACCCATGCATGCAAAACAGCAAAGCGCGGCTTTTTTGATAGCCTAATAAACTTAGCAAGCAAATAGGCTCAAACGAAACCCATGTATTGAGGGATCGTGGCTTTTTAGGTAACATGATGAACAGTTGCAAAAAAATAGACGCAAGCTATATCAGTGTGCCACGGAACCGATTCCGGGTGTCCCGCCGGAAATGGTCAAATGTAAAAGAGAACATGTATTGGTTCTGCGACATATCAAAGACTTATTCAATAACATGATAAATGGTTAGCCAGCAAATAATCACAGACCATACTTGGGAGAACCGGCAGTGTTCCAGAACTGGTGATGAGACGAGTAACCCGCCAGAAGTGGTAAAATATAAAGGGAAACCAGAGCGGCGTTTTTGATAAACTGATGAACAGTCAACAAGAAAACAGTCTCAGGCCACACCTAGAACTAGTAATAGTATTTCGGAATCGGTTGCGGGTGTTCCATTGGGAGTGATTAAATAGAAGTGGACCAAACTCATGCATGCGACACATAAAATCGTGGCTTTTTCAGAAATTTGGCGAACGGTTAGCAAGAAAATAGCCTCAGATCACATTAATATTCGGCTTTTTAGGTAATCCGATGAGCAGTTGACAAGAACATAGTCTCAGACCATATTTGAGATAACCGGGATCGGTCCCGCCGGAAGTGGTCAAACGAAAAACTGAACAAAACTCATGCAAGCTGCACATCAAATATCGGAATTATAAAAGTGAACAAAATAAACGTCAAAGCGATAAACGTTGGGTAAGATTATAAGTGAAGTAATGGTGAAAGTCTTCATATATGCAAGAGAACAAAATAGTGGCCAAAGCGATCTCATCAAATCACACCATTTCAGATTCCTGCGGTGTAAATATATAGTAGGATGGATCAACGTTTTATGGGAAAATTATAATTTGATCGCATCAACACCGAATAAAGTTTTTTCAATCTTCAATCTCCTTTTGCTACAGCTTACAGCTCACAATTTGGGTGCGGCAGGTTGAGCCCTCGCTCTTCTCATTGCGATTGAAATTTGAATGGAAAATTTCCATTTTCTGCATTTTTCTCGTAAGAAGGACAAATTTCACATGGATCGTGTTACCAATGCACTAAGGGCCAGAATCGCAATCTAGCGGAACTAAATTAATTACTCCAAAACGAAGCATTTCCGACACATGGTGTCTTCGACAAAGTTGTTTGACATCAGCAGAGGCATCTATTGCTAAGACCGTAGTAGTTCGCAACTCGTCCGCATAGGTGGCGCCACCATCCAACTTCTTTGTTTTACGTCCTAGAGACTTGGCGTCTTGGGCAAAGTTGTTTGTTTTGGAAAAATAAACAATTCTTTTTCAGACGTCAAAATTCCACAGCCTACTGTTTTCGAGTTATTTAAAAAATAAAAACCAATTAATGAAAAAACAGTTTTTTAAGCTAATTTTGACATTTTTACCAGAAATCATGTGAGTTTAATTTTTTTTCCCAATGCATATGCGTCAAACCAAACACATTGTATGGGAATATGTTGAATATTATCATTAATAATTAAAAATAAAAATACAAATTCGAAAAAAACAGTGTGAATTTCATGCCTTAATATCTCGCAAAGCGCAAAAAATCGCAACTTCAAATTTGCAGTAAATACGAAGCAATACTAGGTGAACATACTGCCAAAAATTTGGAGAGGTATTTTTTGGTGTTTTTGAGATAATAGCTTTTTAGTAACAGTATAAATATAAGTAATGCCAGCATGTAACTTTTTACTGTTACACATTAGAGAGTTTATGTCTTCAAAAAAGTTGTTCATTTTGACTAAATAAACAACTCTTTCTTAGACTTCAAAATTCCACGGCCTACTGTTTTCGAATTATTGCATATAAACTAGATTATATTGATAAAAAATGACTATAAAACCCATTTTCATGCAATAGTATGAACTATTTTTATTGTTTTTACTTTTACGATACATAGTAGGTCAAGCAAATGTCAGTTTACTATTGTCATCATGGGTCAAGATATCTTTTAATTTTTTGCATGTCATTTTCAAAATGTTTTAAACTTAACAAAATCATTTTAAATTCTAGAACGCGAAATATCTTGTCGAAAGCTTGTGGATCTGTTCCTGGATGGAAAGGACGTTGATAGAAGATTGTGAAACTCAAGCTCCACGAAACTGACATGTTCATGACTTACTATGTATCGTAAAAGTAAAAACAATAAAAATAGTTCATACTATTGCATGAAAATGTGTTTTACAGTCATATTTTGTCAATAAATCTAGTGTTTAGAAACTTTTTGTAGTCCTTGCGTATGGGGCGAGAGAGAGACTCAACTAAAAAATAACTTTATTAGTTCATTCAGTGCAAATAATAACTTAAGGTACAGAGTACTTACAAATTAGTATTCTAACTCAGTCGATACTGCACCCATATATCCCATGGACGGAGCTTTTTTGGGTTAGACACTATTGAAAGAATTTCATATTTATAATTCCAATACGTTTACAAACTATACGGGATACCTACGCCAGAATAAGTTGACTCTTGATCTAATTCAATATAATTGTTTAGAGTCGCAAAGATTTCTGGGCTGATGCTGGCTAGAACATAATGAGGATAACATATAAGCATATTTGCCGCTAAGCATAAACGAACCTACATCACTAGGACTTACAATAACGATTGATTAGAACAATAATTCATTCACCAGCATATGTTTGCGTAGTCCAACTAGTGCAGATACCGATCTACGACGAAATAAACACGGTAATACTAAAAAATAGCTTAAACCCTCGTGGCACGCACAGATAGGCACAGATCATCGATTGCTAATGGCCGATCTATTATCTTTCCTCCTCGACAGGCACCGACATTCCTTTTGTCATTCGTCAATAACTATCACGTCAAACAGCTACCAAAGAATACAGTGACGCTGAACCGTTGGTGTACAAAAAACCGCCACACCCCGGCCCGTAATGCCACCTGGCTAGGTGGTCTTACCATCCTCCAATATCTCGAGCAAAGCAACTTTTATTGCTGGACGCCTTACTACACCGCATGCAGTTTGCACATCTACCTTGCGGACCTGTCCATCCGGCGACGCATATGCTCGTACGATACGGCCTCGTTGCCATCCATTTCGCACGGACTCATCCACGATGATCACAAGATCTCCTTCCTCTAACGGTCGTACATTCGAAAACCATTTGGTCCTCCTGGCGATCGTGGGCAGATACGACTTAATCCACTGCTTCCAGAACTGGTCTGTTAAGTGCAACATCAATTTCCAATTCGTTCTTAACGCAGTAGACTCTTCAACTGGGATCCTCGGTTCAGCATTCACTCCACTGGAACTCATCATTAAAAAATGATTTGGCGTGAGGACCGGTTGTTCAGGTGACTCTAACGGTACGAAGGTTAAAGGATGTGAATTAACCATCATTTCCACCTCTGCTAATAACGTTACGAAGCTCTCGTCGTCCAGCCGCTTTCTATGCGAAAGTACCTTGAATCCTTCCTTCACTGACCGAACTTTCCGTTCCCACACTCCGCCCATGTGGGGGGCCGACGGTGGGTTGAAAATCCATTCCGTGTCGACATTTGTAAATGTTCCAGCAATCTCACGGTTGATAGCGTTCATCTCTTCCGACAACTCCTTGGCAGCTCCTCGAAAGTTGGTACCGTTGTCGCTGTATATCCTTTGTGGTGCACCACGCCTCGCCACGAAGCGCCGAATAGCCAGTTTGCATGACTCCGTAGTCAAAGTGTGCACCACTTCCAAATGCACAGCTCTTACAGTTAAACATGTGAGGAGTGCGACCCACCGTTTGATGTTGGTGCGGCCTCTCTTCACAATCATAGGTCCAAAATAATCAAGGCCCACAAACGTAAAAGGACGAACGTAAGGACTTACCCTGGGTGAAGGTAGAGGTGACATCTTGGGGGCCGCTGGTTTAGCACGATAAACGCGGCACCATTGACATTGGCCGATTGCCCTTTTAACAGCTGATCGCATCTTGGGGATGTGATACTTCAATCGTAGTTCGTTAAGAACGGTTTCTGTATTGGCATGTCCGTAACGTTGGTGGAAATGGCTTATTAGCAGATTGGTGACGTGATGTTCCTTTGGAACGATGATCGGTCTACGAAAGTCATAGGCAAAGTAGGCCGCCTCAGGATCAATTCGACTATCCATCCTAAGGACTCCTTTGTCATCTAAAAACGGTGAAAGCTTGAATATCGGGCTGGATTTCTCAAGCTTATTTTGATTATTTTGTGCACGCTGACTATTTGCTCGAAGAGTGACAATCTCGTCAGAAAAGCATTCCATCTGTACCATTCGCCACAGACCGTTTTCTGCAGCCATGTAATCCTCCTGGGTCAGCATTGTGGTTGGCGCCGACGTGCGGTCACGATGTTGGCATCGATGGACAAAATGATACAGCATCGCAACTCTTCGCAGTAGACCTCGGAAAGTAGAGAAGTTCTCAAACTTCACTACCGAACTGTCCGCAATCCCGTGGTAGCTGAATACTGCTCTCAATTCTTCTTGAGCCTCGCTTGGATCCGGGATTTCTGTTGACCCACAGGTTGCTGAATGGAATAGGAACTCAGGAGCAGTGAACCATTCGCTGCAAGGATCAAGTGATGGTCCACACTTTCCCCATTTCGTGCCTTTATCCGCCACATTCAACTGGGTTGATATCCATCTCCACTCTGAAAGTTGACTTGACTCTAGGATTTCTGCAACCCGAAATGATACATATTGTCGGTACTTCCGCGGATCTGATTGTAGCCACGATATGACACATTTGGAGTCGGTTAGAAAAGTTCGTTTAGAAACAGGCAAAGTGTGACTTTCGGTTATAGTTTTTGCCATTCGTACTCCCATAACAGCAGCGTTTAACTCGTTTCGAGGGATAGAGTGCGGCTTCAAAGGAGTAACTTTCGATTTCGCAGACACCAGTGCACACCTCGTAACTCCTCGGTCGTTAATGCGAAAATAAGCAACGCAACAATAAGCAACTTCGCTTGCATCGGTGAATACTATGAGCTCAACTGATTCAAGACTTTCCGGGGCATAACCAGGAAAGTAGCACCTCGTAATACGCACATTAGTCAATTCTGCTGACAACTTGATCCATCGCTGCCAGTTGGCGAAGTCTCTGGGGATGATTTTATCGTCCCATCCGACTCCAGACCGCCAGATATCTTGAATTAAGAGTTTGCCGTGGATGGTGTATGTGGCAACGAATCCTAGTGGATCAAAAACACTCATTACCACTCGGAGTACGTCACGCTTCGTTGGTATTATGTCGCCATATAACAAATGCTGGAGATCGTCACGAACTTGAAGGCTAAAGATGAATACATCTGCTACGGGCATCCACGTTATTCCCAAAACACGTTCTGACGCTGTAGTTTTTTCCACTAAAAACTTCTTCACCGATTCGGGATTTGCTTCCCCGATCCGTCTCAGGACATCCACAGAGTTTGATTGCCAGTTGCGGATTTCGAAGCATGCTTTGCTGAAGACCTCGCGAACATCGATCACCAACCGAGCAGCTTGTTCCGCTGTATCCCGACTGTCCAAAAAGTCATCGACATACGTATTCTCAATAATCGCTTGGGCGGCCTCTGGGAACGTATTCAGATATTCCTTTGCGTTCACGTTCTTCGCATATTGTGCCGAGCATGGGGAGCATGCGGCACCAAAGGTAGCGACGTCCATTACATAAGTAGTTGTTGGACTCGCTGCATCTGCCCGATATAAGAACCTCTGCGATTGACGATCTTCCTTCCTTATTTGAAGCTGGTGGAACATTTGCTTGACGTCACCAGCAACGGCATATTCTCGCTGCCGGAATCTGCAAATGACCGCAGGGAGGGACACCAGAAGGTCTGGTCCCTTGAGCAACGCGGAATTCAGCGAAATGTCTCCAACTTTTGCAGCAGCGTCCCAAACAACTCGCACCTTATCAGGCTTGCGTGGGTTGCGAACGATTCCTAACGGTAGATACCAAACGCGCTTTGGGTCTGCGTTCCGTAACTCGTCTTCCGTGGCAATATGCGCGTATCCCCGTTCCAAGTACTCCTGCAGTTGATCATCCACAATTTTCTTCAACCCTGGATCATTTCTCAAACGACGCTCCAGACATTTCATCCTGCGTTCTGCCATTGGGAAGCTATTTGGCAGTTCCACATTGTCGGTTCTCCATAGCAGACCAGTTTCGAACCTACCAGTCACCGTTCTTACAGTGGTTTCGTGAAGAATTCTGAGTGCGCGCTGGTCTTCGGGAGATTCTGGTGGACATGCTCCGGTGATTCCAAAATCTTCACTGTCGAAGTACTCTTTTACGGCATCGTGAACGCTTTGATCCGAATCGCTGATTTCATGAACCATGACCTGCACATCTGGGCCAGACCGGCGGCCGCCGAACACAGTCCATCCTAGCCGAGTCTTCGATGCAATAGGTTCTCCATCCCTTCGCTCCCTAGACTTCAGAGCTAGCTTTAACCTGGCATCCGCTAGACCGATGAGTATTTGCGGCTTCGCTTCTTGGTAGCTACTAACTGGTAGTCCTTGTAGATGCGGGTACTGTTTGGCTAGCTCTTTATAGTCCAAACTCTGTATGGGCAGTCCAAGTTCTTCAACGGTGCATACATCCATCAAATGGTATTTACGAGAACTTCCAATACCAGAGATTTCCACTTCTACCCTTCTTGATGCTGCTTCTCTTCGAGTAACGTTAGAGGTCCATTGAAGCACGAGAGAATGGTTTATACCTTCTAGTCCCAACTCGTTGGCGATACGGTTTTCCAGTAGGGTTTTATTGGATCCGTCATCTAGAAACGCGAAAACATTCAACGATTTACCATTTCCGAAGAGTTTCACCGGCAGGACTTTGAACAGTGTAGAAGTTTGCTTCTGATTATGCGTGGTAACTAATGCAGGTGTTGCAGGAATGCTGCTGTTGGATTGTGTGATTTTGCCAGGGTGCAACAGCTTGTGGTGCAAGTCATTGCAACCGTCCATCCCGCAAGGCTGTTTCGTACGACACGGCCATTTGCCATGCGCAATTAGGCAGCGCTGGCACATACCGTTTTTCTCGACAAAAGACCACCGATCTGGAATGGAGAGGTTCTTGAATCTGTCGCAGTACCGCACCTTGTGATCAGTTCGATTACAACCGAGACACGGTTTGGCCACAAACTTTTTCTTCTCCTTACTGGCGAGCTTCAAAGGTTCTTGTTCTGACGTGTGGGCGTTGATAAACCCGCTCTTCTCCTTCTTTGCCCTTCTTGAATCTTCCGCACGGTTTGTGTCAGACGGGAGACTAACTTGGCACGCTGCTGTCTTCAGGGACGACACATAATCACTGAATGCTTTTATTGTAGCACTGGGGATGCGCTGTGTGTGTAAGCCCCAGTCCAGACGAATGCTCGGTGGCAGCTTTGCAACAAGTTCCGAGAGCAGCATAGGATTCGCTAGATGCATTTGCAAATTCGCAGCTTCGATGTACGTCACGAGATTGCGAACTTCTCGTCCGAACGTGACTATCGTTTCGAGTTTGTTAACATTAGGTAGAGGTGCATTCCTGACCTTTGATAACAAACAGTGAACCAACTGTTCCGGGCGGCCGCACTCATCGCGCAGAGTGGCGATGATTTCCGGAATCGCAGATGGTAGAGTGAGAATACTTTGTACCATCTCTCTGGCTTTTCCAACCAGGCTTTTCTGAAGCCGGGCCAGATTTTCGTCGGGTTGAATGCCGCAAATCGCTGTCGTTGACTCGAATGCACTCAAAAACATTGGCCATTCGAGAGGATCGCCAGAAAACTTTGGTAGTTCCTTCGATACTACCTGCCTCGCTGCTAGCTGCTGAGCATTGATGATTCCGCCGATTGGAGGCGGTAGTGGTACCGATACCGAATGGGGCATGTAGCCGTACATGCTGGTTTGCTGGTTCCATGGCGCAGTATCTGATTGGTTCATTGGACGTGAATTCGGGAACATGGTTACGTTTGGCACGGGGGGCGGTCCTGGAATTGGCTGGGGCACGTATCTATACTGCGATTGGACTGTCGTAGTCGGATATGACAGCTGCGCGGATGAATGGATGACGACGTTACTCTGCGTTTGTTGCGGCAATAGCCCATGCACAGTCGGGTGAGACGATTTATCGAATGCAGCCGGCACCGTTAGAGGGACGTGAGCGGCAATTCCAGGCGGGTATGCTAGTCCTGAAGCAGCATGCGTCGATGACTGTGAAACATGGTGGCCAATGTTTAGATTGGCAGGCGCTTCAAACCCAGCGTGCGCCGATGATGGAATCGCAGAAAGCGTTGGCTCCAGTATGCCCGATGGTTTCTTCGGGGGAAGCATGTGCTTTGGCAATCCGAGAGGCGTGTTGAAAACGTTGAGCTTTTCCTGCTGACATTGGTCCACCTGTTGCTGCTGTTGACTATCTACTCTTGTGTCCGGAGGATGCACCTTGGGCACAGCTCCAGTACCGCTAACTGGTGTTGACGTGTGCACCCCTGCCGGTGGTCGTTCAAACCCGTCTGAATGCTGCAGACCTTGTTTAACATCTTTCGTGGATTCAACCCAAGCATTAACTTCACGTTGACGATTGTGACTACGACTGACACCGCTTTTGATACTGCCACCTCCAGTCTGCTCAGCTTCCGCTTCGGCTTCCAAGCTATGCTTTTTCATCAAAAAACGGCGTTCCCTCTCAGCTTTCTCGAGCTCAATCTTGTCTTCCAATGCCTTTAGCTCTTGTAACTGTTTAAGCCTTAGTTGCGCACTAGATGTTGACCTCACTGACGAAACGGAACCCGCGACGGAGCCACAGAACGTTGAGCAATTATTGCATCGCCAAGGACCGTCGAAGCCATCTGGTAATCCGGCACAGATGCAGTGCCACAAAGCGTAGCACTTGTTACACGTCAAAATCGTCTGGTTGGAGTCCGGTTTTCTACAGCCGACACAGCTGTGTGTTGCCACCGTTGTGGAAAGGGCATCACGGCCAATGGGATTCGTGCTACTCATCGTAATTTTTGAGTTTGTTTAGAAACTTTTTGTAGTCCTTGCGTATGGGGCGAGAGAGAGACTCAACTAAAAAATAACTTTATTAGTTCATTCAGTGCAAATAATAACTTAAGGTACAGAGTACTTACAAATTAGTATTCTAACTCAGTCGATACTGCACCCATATATCCCATGGACGGAGCTTTTTTGGGTTAGACACTATTGAAAGAATTTCATATTTATAATTCCAATACGTTTACAAACTATACGGGATACCTACGCCAGAATAAGTTGACTCTTGATCTAATTCAATATAATTGTTTAGAGTCGCAAAGATTTCTGGGCTGATGCTGGCTAGAACATAATGAGGATAACATATAAGCATATTTGCCGCTAAGCATAAACGAACCTACATCACTAGGACTTACAATAACGATTGATTAGAACAATAATTCATTCACCAGCATATGTTTGCGTAGTCCAACTAGTGCAGATACCGATCTACGACGAAATAAACACGGTAATACTAAAAAATAGCTTAAACCCTCGTGGCACGCACAGATAGGCACAGATCATCGATTGCTAATGGCCGATCTATTATCTTTCCTCCTCGACAGGCACCGACATTCCTTTTGTCATTCGTCAATAACTATCACGTCAAACAGCTACCAAAGAATACAGTGACGCTGAACCGTTGGTGTACAAAAAACCGCCACATCTAGTTTATATGCATTAATTCGAAAACAGTAGGCCGTGGAATTTTGAA